>NW_026738094.1:0-25511 GCF_949786415.1 Peromyscus eremicus
CAGTGAGCTTGATCAGAACAAAAGAACTGTGCTTCCTACACACATGGCCATATCTAGTTCAATTCTGCTTAGGAACCTGACAAGAACAGTAGATCCTCTTCAGTCCAATACACTGTACGTGCTGGGAACAGACGCCAGTGCTATTTGTCCTGTGTATGGCAATGGCAGCACAATAGTGACTCTTCTTACCAGAAAACAACTCTTGCTCGTAGGACCTGAAACTGCATGTGATTCAACTCGATTTAGGACTGGGAAACAAAAGCTAGCTCACCTTACAGAAGAACACTCTGCTTTAGAGAAAAGAGCACTCTTTTACTCTACTGTGTTTCCTATAGGGCCAGAACAGTGAGCTTGCTCAGAACATAAGAACTGTGCTTCCTACACACAAGGGCAATATCTAGTTCAACTCTGCTTAGGAAACTGACAAGAACAGTAGCTCCTCTTCAGTTCGATACACTGTACTTGTGGGGAATAGAAGCGAGTGATATTTGCACTGTGTATGGCAATTGGAGCACAATAGGGACTTGTCTTACCAGAAAACAACTCTTGCTTGTTGGACAAAAAACTGCATGTGACTGAACTCCATTTAGGACTGGGAAACAAACGCTAGCTCGCCTTCCAAGAAACACACTCTGCTTTTGAGAAAAGAGCACTCTTCTACTCTACTGTGTTTCCTATGTGTTCTGAACAGTGAGCTTGCTCAGAACAAAAAAACTGTGCTTCCTACACACACGGACCATATCTAGTTCAACTCTGCTTAGGAAACTGAGAAGACCAGTAGCTCCTCTTCAGTCCAATACACTGTACATGCTGGGAACAGACGGGAGGGCTATTTGCACTGTGTATGGCAATGGGAGCACAATAGTGACTTTCTTTACCAGAAAACAACTCTTGCTCATAGGACCAGAAACTGCATGTGATTCTACTCCATTTAGGACAGGGACACAAACGCTAGCTCGCCTACAAGAAACACACTCTGCTTTTGAGAAAAGAGCACTCATCTACTCTACTGGGTTTCCTATGGGGTCCGAACAGTGAGCTTGCTCAGAAAAAACGACCTGTGCTTCCTAAACACACGGGCCATATCTAGTTCAACTCTGCTTAGGAAACTGACAAGAACAGTAGCTCTTCATCAGGCCAATACACTGTACTTGCTGGGAACAGAAGCAAGTGCTATTTGAACTGTGTATGTCAATGAGATCGCAATAGTGACTTTCCCTACCAGAAAACATCTCTTGAATGTAGGACCAGAAACTGCATGTGATTCAACTCCATTTAGGTCTGGGAAACAAACGATAGCTCGCCTTACAAGAAACACACTCTGCTTTAGAGAAAAGATCACTCTTCTACTCTACTGTGTTTCCTATGGGGTCCGAACAGTGAGCATGCTCAGAACAAAAGAACTGTGCTTTCTACATACACGGCCATATCTAGTTCATTTCTGCTTAGGAACCTGAGAAGAACAGTAGATTCTCTTTAGTCCAATACACTGTACATGCTGGGAACCGACGCCAGTGCTATTTGCCCTGTGTATGACAATGGGAGCGCAATAGTGACTCTTCTTACCAGAAAACAACTCTTGCTCGTAGGATCAGAAACTGCATGTTATTCAACTCCATTTAGGACTGGGAAAAAAAACGCTAGCTCTCCTTGCAAGAAACACACTCTGCTTTTGAGAAAAGAGCACTCTTCTACTCTACTGTGTTTCCTATAGTGCCAGAACAGTGAGATTGCACAGAACAAAAGAACTGTGCTTCCTACACACACGGGCCATATCTAGTTCAACTCTGCTTAGGAAACTGACAAGAACAGTAGCTCCTCTTCAGTCCAATACACTTACTTGCGGGGAACAGACGCGAGTGCTATTTGCACTGTGTATGGCAATTGGAGCATAATAGTGACTCATCTTACCAGAAAAAAACTCTTGCTCGTAGGACAAAAGACTGCATGTGATTCAACTCCATTTAGGACTGGGAAACAAACGCTAGCTCGCCTTACAAGAAACACACTCTGCTTTAGAGAAAAGAGCACTCTTCTACTCTACTGTGTTTCCTATAGGGCCAGAACAGTGAGCTTGCTCAGAACAAAAGAACTGTGCTTCCTACACACACGGCCATATCTAGTTCAATTCTGCTTAGGAACCTGACAAGAACAGTAGATTCTCTTCAGTCCAATACACTGTACTTGCTGGGAACAGATGGCAGTGCTATTTGTCCTGTAAAGGCAATGGCAGCGCAATAGTGTCTCTTCTTACAGAAAACAACTCTTGCTCATAGGACCAGAAACTGCATGTGATTCCACTCCATTTAGGACTGGGAAACAAACGCTAGCTCGCCTTACAAGAAACACACTCTGCTTTAGAGAAAAGAGCACTCTTCTACTCTACTGTGTTTCCTATGGGGTCCAAACAGTGAGCTTGCTCAGAACAAAAGAACTGTGCTTCCTACACACACGGACCATATCTAGTTCAACTCTGCTTAGGAAACTGAGAAGAACAGTAGCTCCTCTTCAGTCCAATACACTGTACTTCCTGAGAACAGACAGGAGGGCTATTTGCACTGTGTATGGCAATGGGAGCGCAATAGTGACTTTCCTTACCAGAAAACAACTCTTGCTTGTAGGACCAGAAACAGCTTGTGATTCCACTCCATTTAGTACTGGGAAACAAACGCTAGCTCTCCTTACAAGAAACACACTCTGCTTTAGAGAAAAGAGCACTCATCTACTCTACTGTGTTTCCTATGGGGTCCAAACAGTGAGCTTGCTCAGAACAAAAGAACTATGGTTCCTACACACACGGACCATATCTAGTTCAACTCTGCTTAGTAAACTGACAAGAACAGTAGCTCCTATTCAGTCCAATACACTGTATTTGCTGGGAAAAGACGCAAGTGCTATTTGCCTTGTGTAGGGCAATGGGAGCACAATAGTGACTTTCCTTACCAGAAAACAACTCTTGTTCATAGGACCAGAAACTGCATGTAATTCAACTCCATTTAGGACTAGAAAACAAACGCTAGCTCGCCTTACAAAAACACACTCTGCTTTTGAGAAAAGAGCACTCTTCTACTCTACTGTGTTTCCTATAGCGCCACAACAGTGAACTTGCTCAGAACATAACAACTGTACTTCCTACACACACTGGCCATATCTAGTTCAACTCTGCTTAGGAAACTGACAAGAACAGTAGCTCCTCTTCAGTCTGATACACTGTACTTGCTGGGAACAGACGCGAGAGCTATTTGCACTGTGTATGGCAAGGGGAGCGCAATCGTGCCTTTCCTTACCAGAAAACAACTCTTGCTCATAGGAACAGAAACTGCATGTGATTCAACTCCATTTAGGACTGAAAAACAAACGCTCGCTCGCCTTACAAGAAACACACTCTGCTTTTGAGAAAAGAGCACTCTTCTACTCTACTGTGTTTCCTATAGGAATAAACAGTGAGCTTGCTCAGAACATAAGAACTGTGCTTCCTACACACACGGGCCATATCTAATTCAACTCTGCTTAGGAAACTGACAAGAACAGTAGCTCCTCTTCAGTCCAATACACTGTATTTGCTGGGAACAGACTCGAGAGCTATTTGCATTATATATGGCAAGGGAAGCGCAATTGTGACTTTCCTTACCAGAAAACAACTCTTGCTCTTAGCACCAGAAACTGCATGTGATTCAACTCCATTTAGGACTGGGAAACAAACGCTAGCTAGCCTTACAAGAAACACACTTTGCTTTTGAGAAAAGAGCACTCTTCTACTCTACTGTGTTTCTTATGGTGTCCGAACAGTGAGCTTGCTCAGAACAAAAGAACTGTGCTTCCTACACACACGGCCATATCTAGTTCAACTCTGCTTAGGAAACAGACAAGAACAGTAAATCCTCTTCAGTCCAATACACTGTACTTGCTGGGAACAGACGCCAGTGCTATTTGTCCTGTCTATGGCAATTCCAGCGCAATAGTGACTCTTCTTACCATAAAACAACTCTTGCTCGTAGGACCAGAAACTGCATGTGATTCAACTCCATTTAGGACTGGGAAACAAAAGCTAGCTCACCTTACAAGAAACACACTCTGCTTTAGAGAAAAGAGCACTCTTCTACTCTACAGTGTTTCCTAAAGTGCCAGAACAGTGAGCTTGCTCAGAACAAAAGAACTGTGCTTCTTACACACAGGCCATATCAAGTTCAACTCTGCTTAGGAAACTGAAAAGAACAGTAGCTCCTCTTCAGTCCGATACACTGTACTTGCTGGGAACAGACGCCAGTGCTATTTGCCCTGTGTATGACAAAGGGAGCACAATAGTGACTCGTCTTACCAGAAAACAACTCTTGCTCGTAGGACAAAAAACTGCATGTGACTCAACTCCATTTAAGACTGGGAAACAAACGCTAGCTCGTCTTACGACAAACACACTCTGCTTTAGAGAAAAGAGCACTCTTCTACTCTACTGTGTTTCCTTTAGGGCCAGAACAGTGAGCTTGCTCAGAACATAAGAACTGTGCTTCCTACACACACGGGCCATATCGAGTTCAACTCTGCTTAGGAACCTGACAAGAACAGTAGCTCCTCTTCAGTCCAATACACTGTACTTGCTGGGAACAGACGCATGTGCTATTTGCACTGTGTATGGCAATGGGAGCGCAATAGTGACTTTCCTTACCAGAAATCAACTCCTGCTCGTAGGACCAGAAACTGCATGTGATTCCACTCCATTTAGGACTGGAAACAAACGCAAGCTCGCCTTACAAGAAACACACTCTGCTTTTGAGAAAAGAGCACTCTTCTACTCTACTGTGCTTCCTATGGGGTCCGAACAGTCAGCTTGCTCAGAACAAAAGAACTGTGCTTCCTACACACACGGGCCATATCTAGTTCAACTCTGCTTAGGAAACTGACAAGAACAGTAGCTCCTCTTCAGTCCAATACACTGTACTTGCGGGGAACAGACACGAGTGCTATTTGCAATGTGTATGGCAATTGGAGCACAATAGTGACTCGTCTTACCAGAAAAAACTCTTGCTCGTAGGACAAAAAACTGCATGTGACTCAACTCCATTTAGGACTGGGAAACAAACGCTAGCTAGCCTTACAAGAAACACACTCTGCTTTTGAGAAAAGAGCACTCTTCTACTCTACTGTGTTTCCCATTGGGTCCGAACAGTGAGCTTGCTCAGAACAAAAGAACTGTGCTTCCTATACACGACCACATCTAGTTCAATTGTGCTTAGGAACCTGACAAGAACAGTAGATCCTCTTCAGTCCAATATACTGTACTTGCTGGGAACAGACGCCAGTGCTATTTGTCCTGTGTTGGCAATGGGAGCGCAATAGTGACTCTTCTTACCATAAAACAACTCTTGCTCATAGGACCAGAAACAGCAAGTGTTTCAACTCCATTTAGGACTGGGAAACAAAAGCTAGCTCACCTTACAAGAAACACACTCTGCTTTAGAGAAAAGAGCACTCTTCTACTTTACTGTGTTTCCTATAGGGCCAGAACATTGAGCTTGCTCAGAACAAAAGAACTGTGCTTCCTACACACACGGGCCATATCTAGTTCAACTCTGCTTAGGAAAATGACAAGAACAGTATGTCCTCTTCAGTCCGATACACTGTACTTGCTGGGAACAGACGCGAGTGCTATTTGCACTGTGTATGGCAATGGAAGCGCAATAGTGACTTTCCTTACCAGAAAACAACTCTAGCTCGTAGGACCAGAAACTGCATGTGATTCAACTCCATTTAGGACTGGGAAACAAATGCTAGCTCGCCTTACATGAAACACACTCTGCTTTTGAGAAAAGAGCACTCTTCTACTCTACTGTGTTTCCTTTGGGGTCCGAACAGTGAGCTTGCTCAGAACAAAAGAACTGTGCTTCCTACACACACGGGGCATATCTAGTTCAACTCTGCTTAGGAAACTGACAAGAACAGTAGCTCCTCTTCAGTCTGATACACTGTACTTGCTGGGAACAGACGCTAGAGCTATTTGCACTGTGTATGGCAAGGGGAGCACAATAGTTACTTTCCTTACCAGAAAACAACTCTTGCTCGTAGGACCAGAAACTGCATGTGATTCAACTCCATTTAGGACTGGGAAACAAACGCTAGCTCGCCTTAAAAGAAACACACTCTGCTTTAGAGAAAAGAGCACTCTTCTACTCTACTGTGTTTCCTATAGGGCCAGAACAGTGAGCTTGCTCAGAAAAAAAGAACTGTGCTTCCTACACACACAGGCCATATCTAGTTCAACTCTGCTTAGGAAACTGAGAAGAACAGTAGCTCCTATTCAGTCCAATACTCTGTACTTCCTGGGAACAGACAGGAGGGCTATTTGCACTGTGTATGGCAATGGGGAGCGCAATAGTGACTTTCCTTACCAGAAAACAACTCTTGCTTGTAGGACCAGAAACTGCTTGTGATTCCACTCCATTTACGACTGGGAAACAAACGCTAGCTCTCCTTACAAGAAACACACTCTGCTTTAGAGAAAAGAGCATTCATCTACTCTACTGTGTTTCCTATGGGGTCCAAACAGTGAGCTTGCTCAGAACAAAAGAACTATGGTTCCTACACACACGGACCATATCTAGTTCAACTCTGCTTAGTAAACTGACAAGAATAGTAGCTCCTATTCAGTCCAATACACTGTACTTGCTGGGAAAATACGCAAGTGCTATTTGCCTTGTGTAGGGCAATGGGAGCACAATAGTTACTTTCCTTACCAGAAAACAAACTCTTGTTCATAAGACCAGAAACTGCATGTAATTCAACTCCATTTAGGACTAGAAAACAAACGCTAGCTCGCCTTACAAGAAACACACTCTGCTTTTGAGAAAAGAGCACTCTTCTACTCTACTGTGTTTCCTATGGGGTCCAAACAGTGAGCTTGCTCAGAACAAAAGAACTGTGCTTCCTATACACACGGCCATATCTAGTTCAATTCTGTTTAGGAACCTGACAAGAACAGTAGATCCTCTTCAGTCCAATACACTGTACTTGCTGGGAACAGACGGCAGTGCTATTTGTCCTGTGTAAGGCAATGGCAGTGCAATAGTGTCTCTTCTTACAGAAAACAACTCTTGCTCATAGGACCAGAAACTGCATGTGATTCAACTCCATTTAGGACTGGGAAACAAACGCTAGCTCGCCTTAAAAGAAACACACTCTGCTTTAGAGAAAAGAGCACTCTTCTACTCTACTGTGTTTTCCTATAGGGCCAGAACAGTAAGCTTGCTCAGAAAAAAAAGAACTGTGCTTCCCTACACACACGGGCCATATCTAGTTCAACTCTGCTTAGGAAACTGAGAAGAACAGTAGCTCCTATTCAGTCCAATACACTGTACTTCCTGGGAACAGACAGGAGGGCTATTTGTACTGTGTATGGCAATGGGAGCGCAATAGTGACTTTCCTTACCAGAAAACAGCTCTTGCTCTTAGGACCAGAAACTGCTTGTGATTCCACTCCATTTAGGACTGGGAAACAAACGCTAGCTCTCCTTACAAGAAACACACTCTGCTTTAGAGAAAAGAGCATCTCATTTACTCTACTGTGTTTCCTATGGGGTCCAAACAGTGAGCTTGCTCAGAACAAAAGAACTATGGTTCCTACACACACGGACCATATCTAGTTCAACTGCTTAGTAAACTGACAAGAATAGTAGCTCCTATTCAGTCCAATACACTGTACTTGCTGGGAAAAGACGCGAAGTGCTATTTGCCTTGTGTAGGGCAATGGGAGCACAAAGTTACTTTCCTTACCAGAAAAACAACTCTTGTTCATAGGACCAGAAACTGCATGTAATTCAACTCCATTTAGGACTAGAAAACAAATGCTAGCTCGCCTTACAAAAACACACTCTGCTTTTGAGAAAAGAGCACTCTTCTACTCTACTGTGTTTCCTATAGGAATAAACAGTGAGCTTGCTCAGAACATAAGAACTGTGCTTCCTACACACACGGGCCATATCTAATTCAACTCTGCTTAGGAAACTGACAAGAACAGTAGCTCCTCTTCAGTCCAATACACTGTATTTGCTGGGAACAGACTCGAGAGCTATTTGCATTATATATGGCAAGGGAAGCGCAATTGTGACTTTCCTTACCAGAAAAACAACTCTTGCTCTTAGCACCAGAAACTGCATGTGATTCAACTCCATTTAGGACTGGGAAACAAACGCTAGCTAGCCTTACAAGAAACACACTTTGCTTTTGAGAAAAAGAGCACTCTTCTACTCTACTGTGTTTCTTATGGTGTCCGAACAGTGTAGCTTGCTCAGAACAAAAGAACTGTGCTTCCTACACACACGGCCATATCTAGTTCAACTCTGCTTAGGAAACAGACAAGAACAGTAAATCCTCTTCAGTCCAATACACTGTACTTGCTGGGAACAGACGCCAGTGCTATTTGTCCTGTCTATGGCAATTCCAGCGCAATAGTGACTCTTCTTACCATAAAACAACTCTTGCTCGTAGGACCAGAAACTGCATGTGATTCAACTCCATTTAGGACTGGGGAAACAAAAGCTAGCTCACCTTACAAGAAACACACTCTGCTTTAGAGAAAAAGAGCACTCTTCTACTCTACAGTGTTTCCTAAAGTGCCAGAACAGTGAGCTTGCTCAGAACAAAAGAACTGTGCTTCTTACACACGGGCCATATCAAGTTCAACTCTGCTTAGGAAACTGAAAAAGAAACAGTAGCTCCTCTTCAGTCCAATACACTGTAATTGCTGGGAACAGACGCCAGTGCTATTTGCCCTGTGTATGACAAAGGGAGCACAATAGTGACTCGTCTTACCAGAAAACAACTCTTGCTCGTAGGACAAAAAACTGCTATGTGACTCAACTCCATTTAAGACTGGGAAACAAACGCTAGCTCGTCTTACGACAAACACACTCTGCTTTAGAGAAAAGAGCACTCTTCTACTCTACTGTGTTTTCCTTTAGGCCAGAACAGTGAGCTTGCTCAGAACATAAGAACTGTGCTTCCTACACACACGGGCCATATCGAGTTCAACTCTGCTTAGGAACCTGACAAGAACAGTAGCTCCTCTTCAGTCCAATACACTGTACTTGCTGGGAACAGACGCATGTGCTATTTGCACTGTGTATGGCAATGGGAGCGCAATAGTGACCTTTCCTTACCAGAAATCAACTCCTGCTCGTAGGACCAGAAAACTGCATGTGATTCCACTCCATTTAGGACTGGAAACAAACGCAAGCTCGCCTTACAAGAAACACACTCTGCTTTTGAGAAAAGAGCACTCTTCTACTCTACTGTGCTTCCTATGGGGTCCCGAACAGTCAGCTTGCTCAGAACATAAGAACTGTGCTTCCTACACACACGGGCCATATCGAGTTCAACTCTGCTTAGGAACTGGACAAGAACAGTAGCTCCTCTTCAGTCCCAATACACTGTAGTTGCGGGGAACAGACACGAGTGCTATTTGCAATGTGTATGGCAATTGGAGCACAAATAGTGACTCGTCTTACCAGAAAAAAACTCTTGCTCGTAGGACAAAAAACTGCATGTGACTCAACTCCATTTAGGACTGGGAAACAAACGCTAGCTAGCCTTACAAGAAACACACTCTGCTTTTGAGAAAAAGAGCACTCTTCTACTCTACTGTGTGTTTTCCCATTGGATCCGAACAGTGAGCTTGCTCAGAACAAAAGAACTGTGCTTCCTATACACGAACCACATCTAGTTCAATTGTGCTTAGGAACCTGACAAGAACAGTAGATCCTCTTCAGTCCAATATACTGTACTTGCTGGGAACAGACGCCAGTGCTATTTGTCCTGTGTTGGCAATGGGAGCGCAATAGTGACTCTTCTTACCATAAAACAACTCTTGCTCATAGGACCAGAAACAGCAAGTGTTTCAACTCCATTTAGGACTGGGAAACAAAAGCTAGCTCACCTTACAAGAAACACACTCTGCTTTAGAGAAAAGAGCACTCTTCTACTTTACTGTGTTTCCTATAGGGCCAGAACATTGAGCTTGCTCAGAACAAAAGAACTGTGCTTCCTACACACACGGGCCATATCTAGTTCAACTCTGCTTAGGAATGACAAGAACAGTATGTCCTCTTCAGTCCGATACACTGTACTTGCTGGGAACAGACGCGAGTGCTATTTGCACTGTGTATGGCAATGGAAGCGCAATAGTGACTTTCCTTACCAGAAAACAACTCTAGCTCGTAGGACCAGAAACTGCATGTGATTCAACTCCATTTAGGACTGGGAAACAAATGCTAGCTCGCCTTACATGAAACACACTCTGCTTTTGAGAAAAGAGCACTCTTCTACTCTACTGTGTTTCCTTTGGGGTCCGAACAGTGAGCTTGCTCAGAACAAAAGAACTGTGCTTCCTACACACACGGGGCATATCTAGTTCAACTCTGCTTAGGAAACTGACAAGAACAGTAGCTCCTCTTCAGTCTGATACACTGTACTTGCTGGGAACAGACGCTAGAGCTATTTGCACTGTGTATGGCAAGGGGAGCACAATAGTTACTTTCCTTACCAGAAAACAACTCTTGCTCGTAGGACCAGAAACTGCATGTGATTCAACTCCATTTAGGACTGGGAAACAAACGCTAGCTCGCCTTACAAGAAACACACTCTGCTTTTGAGAAAAGAGCACTCTTCTACTCTACTGTGTTTCCTATGGGGTCCAAACAGTGAGCTTGCTCAGAACAAAAGAACTGTGCTTCCTACACACACGGCCATATCTAGTTCAATTCTGTTTAGGAACCTGACAAGAACAGTAGATCCTCTTCAGTCCAATACACTGTACTTGCTGGGAACAGACGGCAGTGCTATTTGTCCTGTGTAAGGCAATGGCAGCGCAATAGTGTCTCTTCTTACAGAAAACAACTCTTGCTCATAGGACCAGAAACTGCATGTGATTCAACTCCATTTAGGACTGGGAAACAAACGCTAGCTCGCCTTAAAAGAAACACACTCTGCTTTAGAGAAAAGAGCACTCTTCTACTCTACTGTGTTTCCTATAGGGCCAGAACAGTGAGCTTGCTCAGAAAAAAAGAACTGTGCTTCCTACACACACGGGCCATATCTAGTTCAACTCTGCTTAGGAAACTGAGAAGAACAGTAGCTCCTATTCAGTCCAATACTCTGTACTTCCTGGGAACAGACAGGAGGGCTATTTGCACTGTGTATGGCAATGGGAGCGCAATAGTGACTTTCCTTACCAGAAAACAACTCTTGCTTGTAGGACCAGAAACTGCTTGTGATTCCACTCCATTTACGACTGGGAAACAAACGCTAGCTCTCCTTACAAGAAACACACTCTGCTTTAGAGAAAAGAGCATTCATCTACTCTACTGTGTTTCCTATGGGGTCCAAACAGTGAGCTTGCTCAGAACAAAAGAACTATGGTTCCTACACACACGGACCATATCTAGTTCAACTCTGCTTAGTAAACTGACAAGAATAGTAGCTCCTATTCAGTCCAATACACTGTACTTGCTGGGAAAAGACGCAAGTGCTATTTGCCTTGTGTAGGGCAATGGGAGCACAATAGTTACTTTCCTTACCAGAAAACAACTCTTTTTCATAAGACCAGAAACTGCATGTAATTCAACTCCATTTAGGACTAGAAAACAAACGCTAGCTCGCCTTACAAGAAACACACTCTGCTTTTGAGAAAAGAGCACTCTTCTACTTTACTGTGTTTCCTATGGGGTCCAAACAGTGAGCTTGCTCAGAACAAAAGAACTGTGCTTCCTATACACACGGCCATATCTAGTTCAATTCTGTTTAGGAACCTGACAAGAACAGTAGATCCTCTTCAGTCCAATACACTGTACTTGCTGGGAACAGACGGCAGTGCTATTTGTCCTGTGTAAGGCAATGGCAGTGCAATAGTGTCTCTTCTTACAGAAAACAACTCTTGCTCATAGGACCAGAAACTGCATGTGATTCAACTCCATTTAGGACTGGGAAACAAACGCTAGCTCGCCTTAAAAGAAACACACTCTGCTTTAGAGAAAAGAGCACTCTTCTACTCTACTGTGTTTCCTATAGGGCCAGAACAGTAAGCTTGCTCAGAAAAAAAGAACTGTGCTTCCTACACACACGGGCCATATCTAGTTCAACTCTGCTTAGGAAACTGAGAAGAACAGTAGCTCCTATTCAGTCCAATACACTGTACTTCCTGGGAACAGACAGGAGGGCTATTTGTACTGTGTATGGCAATGGGAGCGCAATAGTGACTTTCCTTACCAGAAAACAGCTCTTGCTCTTAGGACCAGAAACTGCTTGTGATTCCACTCCATTTAGGACTGGGAAACAAACGCTAGCTCTCCTTACAAGAAACACACTCTGCTTTAGAGAAAAGAGCACTCATTTACTCTACTGTGTTTCCTATGGGGTCCAAACAGTGAGCTTGCTCAGAACAAAAGAACTATGGTTCCTACACACACGGACCATATCTAGTTCAACTGCTTAGTAAACTGACAAGAATAGTAGCTCCTATTCAGTCCAATACACTGTACTTGCTGGGAAAAGACGCGAGTGCTATTTGCCTTGTGTAGGGCAATGGGAGCACAAAGTTACTTTCCTTACCAGAAAACAACTCTTGTTCATAGGACCAGAAACTGCATGTAATTCAACTCCATTTAGGACTAGAAAACAAACGCTAGCTCGCCTTACAAAAACACACTCTGCTTTTGAGAAAAGAGCACTCTTCTACTCTACTGTGTTTCCTATAGCGCCACAACAGTGAACTTGCTCAGAACATAAGAACTGTACTTCCTACACACACGGGCCATATCTAGTTCAACTCTGCTTAGGAAACTGAGAAGAACAGTAGCTCCTCTTCAGTCCAATACACTGTACTTCCTGGGAACAGACAGGAGGGCTATTTGCACTGTGTATGGCAATGGGAGCGCAATAGTGACTTTCCTTACCAGAAAACAACTCTTGCTTGTAGGACCAGAAACTGCTTGTGATTCCACTCCATTTAGGACTGGGAAACAAACACTAGCTCTCCTTACAAGAAACACACTCTGCTTTAGAGAAAAGAGCACTCATCTACTCTACTGTGTTTCCTATGGGGTCCAAACAGTGAGCTTGCTCAGAACAAAAGAACTGTGCTTCCTACACACACGGCCATATCTAGTTCAATTCTGCTTAGGAAACTGACAAGAACAGTAGCTCCTATTCAGTCCAATACACTGTCCTTGCCGGGAAAGACGCGAGTGCTATTAGCCTTGTGTAGGGCAATTGGAGCGCAATTGTGACTTTCCTTACAAGAAAACAACTCCTGTTCGTAGGACCAGAAACTGCATGTGATTCAACTCCATTTAGGACTGGGAAACAAACTCTAGCTCGCTATACATGAAACACACGCTGCTTTTGAGAAAAGAGCACTCTTCTACTCTACTGTGTTTCCTATAGGGCCAGAACAGTGAGCTTGCTCAGAACAAAAGAACTGTGCTTCCTACACACACGGCCATATCTAGTTCAACTCTGCTTAGGAAACTGACAAGAACAGTAAATCCTCTTCAGTCCAATACACTGTACTTGCTGGGAACAGACGCCAGTGCAATTTGCACTGTGTATGGCAATGGGAACGCAATAGTGACTTTCCTTACCAGAAAACAACTCTTGCTCGTAGGACCAGAAACTGCATGTTATTCCACTGCATTTAGGACTGGGAAACAAACGCTTGCTCGCCTTACAAGAAACACACTCTGCTTTTGAGAAATAAGCACTCTTCTACTCTACTGTGTTTCCTATGGGGTCCAAACAGTGAGCTTGCTCAGAACAAAAGAACTGTGCTTCCTATACACGGACCATATCTAGTTCAACTCTGCTTAGGAAACTGACAAGAACAGTAGCTCCTATTCAGTCCAATTCACTGTACTTGCTGGGCAAAGACGCGAGTGCTATTTGCCTTGTGTAGGGCAGTGGGAGCGCAATAGTGACTTTCCTTACCAGAAAACAACTCTTGCTCATAGGACCAGAAACTGCATGTGATTCAACTCCATTTAGGACTAAGAAACAAATGCTAGCTCGCCTTACATGAAACACACTCTGCTTTAGAGAAAAGAGCACTCTTCTAATCTACTGTGTTTCCTATGGGGTCCAAACAGTGAGCTTGCAAAGAACTAAAGAACTGTGCTTCCTACACACACGGATCATATCTAGTTCAACTCTGCTTAGGAAACTGACAAGAACAGTAGCACCTATCTAGTCCAATACACTGTACTTGCTGGGAACAGACGTGAGTGCTATTTGCACTGTGTATGGCAATGGGAGCGCAATGTGACTTTCATTACCAGAAAAGAACTCTTGATAGTGGACCTGAAACTGCATGTGATTCAACTCCATTTAGGCCTAGGAAACAAATGCTATCTCGCCTTACAAGAAACACACTCTGCTTTTGAGAAAAGAGCACTCTTCTACTCTACTGTGTTTCCTGTAGGGCCAGAACAGTGAGCTTGTTCAGAACATAAAACTGGGCTTCCTACACACACGGGCCATATCTACTTCAACTCTGCTTAGGAAACTGACAAGAACAGTAGCTCCTTTTCAGTCCAATACACTGTACTTGCTGGTAACAGACGCGAGTGCTATTTGCACTGTGTATGCAATGGGAGCGCAATAGTGACTTTCATTACCAGAAAACAACTCTTGCTCGTAGGACCAGAAACTGCATGTGATTCAACTCCATTTAGGACTGGGAAACAAATGCTAGCTCGCCTTACAAGAAACACACTCTGCTTTTGAGAAAAGGGCACTCTTCTACTCTACAGTGTTTCCTATAAGGTCCGAACAGTGAGCTTGCTCAGAACAAAAGAACTGTGCTTCCTACACACACGGCCATATCTAGTTCAATTGTGCTTAGGAACCTGACAAGAACAGTAGATCCTCTTCAGTCCAATACACTGTACTTGCTGGGAACAGACGCCAGTGCTGTTTGTCCTGTATATGGCAATGGCAGCGCAACAGTGACTCTTCCTACCATAAAACAACTCTTGCTGGTAGGACCAGAAACTACATGTGATTCAACTCCATTTAGGACTGGGAAACAAACGATAGTTCGCCTTACAAGAAACACACTCTGCTTTAGAGAAAAGAGCACTCTTCTACTCTACTGTGTTTCCTATAGGGCCAGAACAGTGAGCTTGCTCAGAAAAAAAAACTGTGCTTCCTACACACACGGGCCATATCTAGTTGAACTCTGCTTAGGAAACTGACAAGAACAGTAGCTCCTCCCTCAGTCCGATACAAAATACTTGCTGGGAACAGACGCGAGTGCTATTTGCACTGTGGCTGGCAATGGGAGCACAATAGTGACTTTCCTTACCAGAAAACAACTCTTGCTCGTAGGACAAGAAACTGCATGTGATTCAACTCCATTTAGGACTGGGAAAGAAATGCTAGCTCGCCTTACATGAATCACACTCTGCTTTTGAGAAAAGAGCACTCTTCTACTCTACTGTGTTTCCTATGGTGTCCGAACAGTGAGCTTGCTCAGAACAAAAGAACTGTGCTTCCTACACACACGGGCCATATCTAGTTCAACTCTGCTTAGGAAACTGACAAGAACAGTAGCTCCTCTTCAGTCCGATACACCGTACTTGCTGGGAACAGACGCGAAAGCTATTTGCACTGTGTATGCCAAGGGGAGCGCAATAGTGACTTTCCTTACCAGAAAACAACTCTTGCTCATAGGACCGGAAACTGCCTGTGATTGAACTCCATTTAGGACTAGGAAACAAACTCTAGCTCGCCTTACAAGAAACACACTCTGCTTTTGATTATAAAGCACTCTTCTACTCTACTGTGTTTCCTATGAGGTCCGAACAGTGAGCTTGCTCAGAACAAAAAAAACGTGCTTCCTACACACACCGCCACACCTAGTTTAATTCTGCTTAAAAACCTGACAAGAACAGTAGATCCTCTTCAGTCCAATACACTGTACTGCTCGAAAGAGACAACAGTGCTATTTGTACTGTGTATGGCAATGGCAGCGCAATAGTTACTCTTCTTACCATAAAACAACTCTTGCTCGTAGGACCAGAAACTGCATGTGATTCAAATCCATTTAGGACTGGGAAACAAACGCTAGCTCGCCTTACAAGAAACACACTCTGCTTTAGAGAAAAGAGCACTCTTCTACTCTACTGTGTTTCCTATGGGGTCCAAACAGTGAGCTTGCTCAGAACAAAAGAACTGTGCTTCCTACACACACGGACCATATCTAGTCAGCTCTGCTTAGGAAACAGACAAGAACAGTAGTTCCTCTTCAATCCAATACACTCTACTTGCTGGGAACAGACGCCAGTGCTATTTGTCCTGTGTAGGGCAATGGCAGCGCAATATTGACTCTTCTTACCAGAAAACAACTCTTGCTCGTAGGACCAGAAACTGCATGGGATTCAACTCCATTGAGGACTGGGAAACAAATGCTAGCTCGCCTTACAAGAAACACACTCTGCTTTTGAGAAAAGAGCACTCTCTTACTCTACTGAGTTTCCTATGGGGTCCGAACAGTGAGCTTGCTCAGAACAAAAGAACTGTGCTTCCTACACACGGGCCATATCTAGTTCAACTCTGCTTAGGAAACTGACAAGAACAGTAGCTCCTATTCAGTCCAATACACTGTACTTGCTGGGAACAGACGCGAGTGCTATTTGCACTGTGTATTGCATTTGGAGCACAATAGTGACTCTTCTTAACAGAAAACAACTCTTGCTCGTAGGACCAAAAACTGACTGTGACAACTCCATTTAGGACTGGGAAACAAACGCGAGCTCGCCTTACAAGAAACACACTCTGCTTTAGAGAAAAGAGCACTCTTCTACTCTACTGTGTTCCCTATGTGGTCCGAAGAGTGAGCTTGCTCAGAACAAAAAAACTGTGCTTCCTACACACACGGCCATATCTAGTTCAAGTCTGATTAGGAACCTGACAAGAACAGTAGATCCTCTTTCGTCCAATACACTGTACTTGCTGGGAACAGACGCCAGTGCTATTTGTGCTCTGTATGGCAATGGCAGCGCAATAGTGACTCTTCTTACCATAAAACAAGTCTTGTTCTTAGGACCAGAAACTGCATGTGATTCAACTCCATTTAGGACTGGGAAACAAACGCTAGCTCGCCTTACAAGAAACACACTCACCTTTAGAGAAAAGAGCACTCTTCTACTCTACTGTGTTCCCTATGGGGTCCGAACAGTGAGCTTGCTCAGAACAAAAGAAATGTGCTTCCTACACACGGGCAATATCTGGTTCAACTCTGCTTAGGAAACTGACAAGAACAGTAGCTCCTCTTCAGTCCGATACACTGTACTTGCTGGGAACAGATGCGAGTGCTATTTGCACTGTGTATGGCATTTGAAGCGCAATAGTGACTCTTCTTACCAGAAAACAACTCTTGTTTGTAGGACCAGAAACTGCATGTGATTCAACTCCACATAGGACTGGGAAACAAACGCTAGCTCGCCTTATAAAAAACACACTCTGCTTTTGAGAAAAGAGCACTCTTCTACTCTACTGTGTTTTCTATAGGGCCAGAACAGTGAGCTTGCTCAGAACAAAAGAACTCTGCTTCCTACACACACGGCCATATCTAGTTCAACTCTGCTTAGGAACATGACAAGAATAGTAGATCCTCTTCAGTCCAATACACTGTACATGCTGGGAACAGACACGAGTGCTATTTGCCCTGTGTATGACAATAGGAGCACAATAGTGACTCTTCTTACCAGAAAACAACTCTTGCTCGTAGGACCAGAAACTGCATGTGATGCAACTCCATTTAGGACTGGGAAACAAACACTAGCTGGCCTTACAAGAAACACACTCTGATTTAGAGAAAAAAGCACTCTTCTACTCTATTGTGTTTCCTTAGAGGGCCGAACAGTGAACTTGCTCAGAACAAAAGAACTGTGCTTCCTACACACACGGCCATATCTAGTTCAATTCTGCTTAGGAACCTGACAAGAACAGTAGATCCTCTTCAGTCCAATACACTGTACTTGCTGGGAACAGACTCCAGTGCTATTTGTCCTGTGTATGGCAATGGCAGCGCAATATTGACTATTCTTACCAGAGAACAACTCTTGTTCATAGGACCAGAAACTGCATGGGATTCAACTCCATTTAGGACTGGGAAACAAACGCTAGCTCTCCTTACAAGAAACACACTCAGCTTTTGAGAAAAGAGCACTCTTCTACTCTACTGTGTTTCCTATGGGGTCCAAACAGTGAGCTTGCTCAGAACAAAAGAACTGTGCTTCCTACACACACGGCCATATCTAGTTCAAGTCTGCTTAGGAACCTGACAAGAACAGTAGATCCTCTTCAGTCCAATACACTGTACTTGCTGGGAACAGACACCAGTGCTATTTGTCCTGTGCATGGCAATGGCAGCGCAATAGTGACTCTTCTTACCAGAAAACAACTCTTGCTCGTAGGACCAGAAACTGCATGTGATTCAACTCAATTTAGGACTGGGAAACAAACTCTAGCTCGCTTTACAAGAAACACACTCTGCTTTTGAGAAAAGAGCACTCTTCTACTCTACTGTGTTTCCTATGGGGTCTGAACAGTGAGCTTGCTCAGAACAAAAGAACTGTGCTTCCTACACACACAGACCATATCTAGTTCAACTCTGCTTAGGAAACTGACAAGAACAGTAGCTCCTCTTCAGTCCAATACACTGTACTTGCTGGGAACAGATGCGAGTGCTATTTGCACTGTGTATGGCATTTGAAGCGCAATAGTGACTCTTCTGACCAGAAAACAACTCTTGTTTGTAGGACCAGAAACTTCATGTGATTCAACTCCACATAGGACTGGGAAACAAACGCTAGCTCGCCTTATAAGAAACACACACTGCTTTTGAGAAAAGAGCACTCTTCTACTCTACTGTGTTTCCTATAGGGCCAGAACAGTGAGCTTGCTCAGAACAAAAGAAATGTGCTTCCTACACACGGCCATATCTAGTTCAACTCTGCTTAGGAACATGACAAGAATAGTAGATCCTCTTCAGTCCAATACACTGTATATGCTGGGAACAGACGCGAGTGCTATTTGCCCTGTGTATGACAATGGGAGCACAATAGAGACTCTTCTTACCAGAAAACAACTCTTGCTCTAGGACCAGAAACTGCATGTGATGCAACTCCATTTAGGACTGGGAAACAAACACTAGCTGGCCTTACAAGAAACACACTCTGATTTAGAGAAAAAAGCACTCTTCTACTCTATTGTGTTTCCTTAGAGGTCCGAACAGTGAACTTGCTCAGAACAAAAGAACTGTGCTTCCTACACACACGGCCATATCTAGTTCAATTCTGCTTAGGAACCTGACACGAACAGTAGATCCTCTTCAGTCCAATACACTGTACTTGCTGGGAACAGACGCCAGTGCTATTTGTCCTGTGTATGGCAATGGCAGCGCAATATTGACTATTCTTACCAGAAAACAACTCTTGCTCAAAGGACCAGAAACTGCATGGGATTCAACTCCATTTAGGACTGGGAAACAAACGCTAGCTCTCCTTACAAGAAACACACTCGGCTTTTGAGAAAAGAGCACTCTTCTACTCTACTGTGTTTCCTATGGGGTCCAAACAGTGAGCTTGCTCAGACCAAAAGAACTGTGCTTCCTACACACACCGACCATATCTAGTTCAACTCTGCTTAGGAAACTGACAAGAACAGTAGCTCCTATTCAGTCCAATACACTGTACTTTCTGGGAACAGACACGAGTGCTATTTGCACTGTGTATGGCAATGGGAGCACAATATTAACTTTCCTTACCAGAAAACAACTCTTGCTCATAGGACCGGAAACTGCCTGTGATTGAACTCCATTTAGGACTAGGAAACAAACTCTAGCTCGCCTTACAAGAAACACACTCTGCTTTTGATTATAAAGCACTCTTCTACTCTACTGTGTTTCCTATGAGGTCCGAACAGTGAGCTTGCTCAGAACAAAAAAAACGTGCTTCCTACACACACCGCCACACCTAGTTCAATTCTGCTTAGGAACCTGACAAGAACAGTAGATCCTCTTCAGTCCAATACACTGTACTGCTCGAAAGAGACAACAGTGCTATTTGTCCTGTGTATGGCAATGGCAGCGCAATAGTTACTCTTCTTACCATAAAACAACTCTTGCTCGTAGGACCAGAAACTGCATGTGATTCAAATCCATTTAGGACTGGGAAACAAACGCTAGCTCGCCTTACAAGAAACACACTCTGCTTTAGAGAAAAGAGCACTCTTCTACTCTACTGTGTTTCCTATGGGGTCCAAACAGTGAGCTTGCTCAGAACAAAAGAACTGTGCTTCCTACACACACGGACCATATCTAGTCAGCTCTGCTTAGGAAACTGACAAGAACAGTAGCTCCTCTTCAATTCAATACACTGTACTTGCTGGGAACAGACGCCAGTGCTATTTGTCCTTGTAGGGCAATGGCAGCGCAATATTGACTCTTCTTACCAGAAAACAACTCTTGTTCGTAGGACCAGAAACTGCATGGGATTCAACTCCATTTAGGACTGGGAAACAAATGCTAGCTCGCCTTACAAGAAACACACTCTGCTTTTGAGAAAAGAGCACTCTCTTACTCTACTGAGTTTCCTATGGGGTCCGAACAGTGAGCTTGCTCAGAACAAAAGAACTGTGCTTCCTACACACGGGCCATATCTAGTTCAACTCTGCTTAGGAAACTGACAAGAACAGTAGCTCCTATTCAGTCCAATACACTGTACTTGCTGGGAACAGACGCGAGTGCTATTTGCACTGTGTATTGCATTTGGAGCACAATAGTGACTCTTCTTAACAGAAAACAACTCTTGCTCGTAGGACCAAAAACTGACTGTGACAACTCCATTTAGGACTGGGAAACAAACGCGAGCTCGCCTTACAAGAAACACACTCTGCTTTAGAGAAAAGAGCACTCTTCTACTCTACTGTGTTCCCTATGTGGTCCTAAGAGTGAGCTTGCTCAGAACAAAAAAACTGTGCTTCCTTCACACACGGCCATATCTAGTTCAAGTCTGATTAGGTACCTGACAAGAACAGTAGATCCTCTTTCGTCCAATACACTGTACTTGCTGGGAACAGACGCCAGTGCTATTTGTCCTGTGTATGGCAATGGCAGCGCAATAGTGACTCTTCTTACCATAAAACAAGTCTTGCTCTTAGGACCAGAAACTGCATGTGATTCAACTCCATTTAGGACTGGGAAACAAACGCTAGCTCGCCTTACAAGAAACACACTCACCTTTAGAGAAAAGAGCACTCTTCTACTCTACTGTGTTCCCTATGGGGTCCGAACAGTGAGCTTGCTCAGAACAAAAGAACTGTGCTTCCTACACACGGGCAATATCTAGTTCAACTCTGCTTAGGAAACTGACAAGAACAGTAGCTCCTCTTCAGTCCGATACACTGTACTTGCTGGGAACAAATGCGAGTGCTATTTGCACTGTGTATGGCATTTGAAGCGCAATAGTGACTCTTCTTACCAGAAAACAACTCTTGCTCGTAGGACCAGAAACTGCATGGGATTCAACTCCACATAGGACTGGGAAACAAACGCTAGCTCGCCTTATAAAAAACACACTCTGCTTTTGAGAAAAGAGCACTCTTCTACTCTACTGTGTTTCCTATAGGGCCAGAACAGTGAGCTTGCTCAGAACAAAAGAACTGTGCTTCCTACACACACGGCCATATCTAGTTCAACTCTGCTTAGGAACATGACAAGAATAGTAAATCCTCTTCAGTCCAATACACTGTACATGCTGGGAACAGACGCGAGTGCTATTTGCCCTGTGTATGACAATGGGAGCACAATAGTGACTCTTCTTACCAGAAAACAACTCTGGCTCGTAGGACCAGAAACTGCATGTGATGCAACTCCATTTAGGACTGGGAAACAAACACTAGCTGGCCTTACAAGAAACACACTCTGATTTAGAGAAAAAAGCACTCTTCTACTCTATTGTGTTTCCTTAGAGGGCCGAACAGTGAACTTGCTCAGAACAAAATAACTGTGCTTCCTACACAAAAGGCCATATCTAGTTCAATTCTGCTTAGGAACCTGACAAGAACAGTAGATCCTCTTCAGTCCAATACACTGTACTTGCTGGGAACAGACTCCAGTGCTATTTGTCCTGTGTATGGCAATGGCAGCGCAATATTGACTATTCTTACCAGAGAACAACTCTTGCTCATAGGACCAGAAACTGCATGGGATTCAACTCCATTTAGGACTGGGAAACAAACGCTAGCTCTCCTTACAAGAAACACACTCTGCTTTTGAGAAAAGAGCACTCTTCTACTCTACTGTGTTTCCTATGGGGTCCAAACAGTGAGCTTGCTCAGAACAAAAGAACTGTGCTTCCTACACACACCGACCATATCTAGTTCAACTCTGCTTAGGAAACTGACAAGAACAGTAGCTCCTATTCAGTCCAATACACTGTGTTTGCTGGGAACAGACGAGAGTGCTATTTGCACTGTGTATGGCAATGGGAGCACAATATTAACTTTCCTTACCAGAAAACAACTCTTGCTCATAGGACCGGAAACTGCCTGTGATTGAACTCCATTTAGGACTAGGAAACAAACTCTAGCTTGCATTACAAGAAACACACTCTGCTTTTGATTATAGAGCACTCTTCTACTCTACTGTGTTTCCTAGGAGGTCCGAACAGTGAGCTTGCTCAGAACAAAAAAAACGTGCTTCCTACACACACCGCTACACCTAGTTCAATTCTGCTTAGGAACCTGACAAGAACAGTAGATCCTCTTCAGTCCAATACACTGTACTGCTGGGAAGAGACAACAGTGCTATTTGTCCTGTGTATGGCAATGGCAGCTCAATAGTTACTCTTCTTACCATAAAACAACTCTTGCTCGGTGGACCAGAAACTGCATGTGATTCAACTCCATTTAGGACTGGGAAACAAACGCTAACTCGCCTTACAAGAAACACACTCTGCTTTAGAGAAAAGAACACTCTTCTACTCTACTGTGTTTCCTATCGGTTCCAAACAGTGAGCTTGCTCAGAACAAAAGAACTGTGCTTCCTACACACAAGGACCATATCTAGTCAGCTCTGCTTAGGAAACTGACAAGAACAGTAGCTCCTCTTCAATCCAATACACTGTATTTGCTGGGAACAGACGCGAGTGCTATTTGCACTGTGTATGGCAATGGGAGCTCAATAGTTACTTTCCTTACCAGAAAACAACTCTTGCTCGTAGGACCAGAAACTGCATGTGATTCAACTCCATTTAGGACTGGGAAACAAACGCTAGCTCGCCTTACAAGAAACACACTCTGCTTTAGAGAAAAGAGCACTCTTCTACTCTACTGTGTTTCCTATAGGGACAGAACAGTGAGCTTGCTCAGAACAAAAGAACTGTGCTTCCTACACACGGGCCATATCTAGTTCAACTCTGCTTAGGAAACTGACAAGAACAGTAGCTCCTCTTCAGTCCGATACACTGTACTTGCTGGGAACAGACGGGAGAGCTATTTGCACTGTGTATGCCAAGGGGAGCGCAATAGTGACTTTCCTTACCAGAAAACAACTCTTGCTCTTAGGGGCAGAAACTGCCTGTGATTCAACTCCATTTAGGACTGGGAAACAAACGCTAGCTCGCCTTACAAGAAACACACTCTGCTTTTGAGAAAAGAGCACTCTTCTACTCTACTGTGTTTCCTATGGTGTCCGAACAGTGAGCTTGCTCAGAACAAAAGAACTGTGCTTCCTACACACAAGGCCATATCTAGTTCAATTCTGCTTAGGAACCTGAGAAGAACAGTAGATCCTCTTCAGTCCGATACACTGTACTTGCTGGGAACAGACGCCAGTGCTATTTGTCCTGTGTATGGCATTGGCAGCACAATAGTGACTCTTCTTACCATAAAACAACTCTTGCTCGTAGTACTAGAAACTGCATGTGATTCAACTCCATTTAGGACTGGGAAAAAAACGCTAGCTCGCCTTACAAGAAACACACTCTGCTTTAGAGAAAAGAGCACTCTTCTAATCTACTGTGTTTCCTATAGGGCCAGAACAGTGAGCTTGCTCAGAACAAAAGAACTGTGCTTCCTACACACACGGACTATATCTTCTCAGCTCTGCTTAGGAAACTGACAAGAACAGTAGCTCCTCTTCAATCCAATACACTGTACTTGCTGGGAACAGACGCCAGTGCTATTTATCCTGTGTAGGACAATGGCAGCGCAATATTGACTCTTCTTACCAGAAAACAACTCTTGCTTGTAGGACCAGAAACTGCATGGGATTCAACTCCATTTAGGACTGGGAAACAAACGCTAGCTCGCCTTACGAGAAACACACTCTGCTTTTGAGAAAAGAGCACTCTCTTACTCTACTGAGTTTCCTATGGGGTCCGAACAGTGAGCTTGCTCAGAACAAAAGAACTGTGCTTCCTACACACGGGCCATATCTAGTTCAACTCTGCTTAGGAAACTGACAAGAACAGTAGCTCCTATTCAGTCCAATACACTGTACTTGCTGGGAACAGACGCGAGTGCTATTTGCACTGTGTATTGCATTTGGAGCACAATAGTGACTCTTCTTAACAGAAAACAACTCTTGCTCGTAGGACCAAAAACTGCCTGTGACAACTCCATTTAGGACGGGGAAACAAACGCGAGCTCGCCTTACAAGAAACACACTCTGCTTTAGAGAAAAGAGCACTCTTCTACTCTACTGTGTTTCCTATGTGGTCCGAACAGTGAGCTTGCTCAGAACAAAAAAACTGTGCTTCCTACACACACGGCTATATCTAGTTCAAGTCTGATAGGAACCTGACAAGAACAGTAGATCCTCTTTCGTCCAATACACTGTACTTGCTGGGAACAGATGCCAGTGCTATTTGTCCTGTGTATGGCAATGGCCGCGCAATAGTGACTCTTCTTACCATAAAACAAGTCTTGCTCGTAGGACCAGAAACTGCATGTGATTCAACTCCATTTAGGACTGGGAAACAAACGCTAGCTCGCCTTACAAGAAACACACTCACCTTTAGAGAAAAGAGCACTCTTCTACTCTACTGTGTTCCCTATGGGGTCCGAACAGTGAGCTTGCTCAGAACAAA
Source organism: Peromyscus eremicus (assembly GCF_949786415.1). Classification (NCBI taxonomy): domain Eukaryota; kingdom Metazoa; phylum Chordata; class Mammalia; order Rodentia; family Cricetidae; genus Peromyscus; species Peromyscus eremicus. The sequence continues at coordinate 25,137 of NW_026738094.1, forward strand.
AGAACTGTGCTTCCTACACACGGGCAATATCTAGTTCAACTCTGCTTAGGAAACGGACAAGAACAGTAGCTCCTCTTCAGTCCGATACACTGTACTTGCTGGGAACAGATGCGAGTGCTATTTGCACTGTGTATGGCATTTGAAGCGCAATAGTGACTCTTCTTACCAGAAAACAACTCTTGTTTGTAGGACCAGAAACTGCATGTGATTCAACTCCACATAGGACTGGGAAACAAACGCTAGCTCGCCTTATAAGAAACACACTCTGCTTTTGAGAAAAGAGCACTCTTCTACTCTACTGTCTTTCCTATAGGGCCAGAACAGTGAGCTTGCTCAGAACAAAAGAACTGTGCTTCCTACACACACGGCCATATC
>NW_026738095.1:0-25338 GCF_949786415.1 Peromyscus eremicus
TGAGCTAGCGTTTGTTTCCCAGTCCTAAATGGAGTTGAATGACATTCTCTTTCTGGTCCTATGAACAAGAATTGTTTTCTGGTAAGAAGAGTAACTATTTCGCTCCCATTGCAGTACACAGTGCAAAGAGCACTCGCGTATGTGCCCAGCAAGTGCAGTGTATTGGACTGAAGAGGAGCTACTGTTCTTGTCAGTTTCCTAAGCAGAGTTGAACTAGATATGACCCGTGTGTGTAGGAAGCACAGTTCTTTTGTTCTGAGCAAGCTCACTCTTTGGACCCCAAAGGAAACACAGTAGAGTAGATGTGTGCCCTATTCTCAAAAGCAGAGTGTGTTTCTTGTAAGGCGAGCTAGCGTTTTTCCCAATCCTAAATGGAGATGAGTCACATGCAGTTTCTGGTCCTACGAGCAAGAGTTGTTTTGTGGTAAGAAGAGTCACTGTTGTGCTCCCATTGTCATACACAGGGCAAATAGCACTGGCGTCTGTTCCCAGTAAGTACAGTGTATTGGACTGAAGAGGATCTACTGTTCTTGTCAGTTTCCTAAGGTAATTGAACTAGATATGGCCCGTGTGTGTAGGAAGCACAGTTCTTTTGTTCTGAGCAAGCTCACTGTTCTGGCCCTATAAAAAACATAGTAGAGTAGAAAAGGGCTCTTTTCTCAAAAGCAGAGTGTGTTTCTTCTAAGGCGAGCTAGCGATTGTTTCTCAGTCCTAAATGGAGTTGAATCAAATGCAGTTTTTGGTCCTACGAGCAAGAGTTGTTTTCTGGTAAGAAGAGTCAGTATTGCGCTCCCATTGCGATACACAGTACAAATAGCACTCGCGTTTGTTTAACGCAAGTACAGTGTATTGGTCTGAAGAGGAGCTACTGTTCTTGTCAGTTTCCTAAGCAGAATTGAACTAGATATGGCCCGTGTGTAGGAAGCACACTTCTTTTGTTCTGACCAAGCTCACTGTTCGGACCCCATAGAAAACACAGTAGAGTAGAAGAGTGCTCTTTACTCAAAAAGAAGACTGTGTTTCTTGTAAGGCAAGCTAGTGTTTCTTTTCCAGTCCTAAATGGAGTTGAATCCCATACAGTTTTTGGTCCTACGAGCAAGAGTTGTTTTTTGGTAAGGAAAGTCACTATTGCGCTCCATTTCCATACACAGTGCAAATAGCACTCGTGTCTGTTCGAAGCAAGTACAGTGTATTGGACTTAAGAGGAGCTACTGTGCTCGTCAGTTTCCAAAGCAGAGTTGAACTAGATATGGCCCGTGTGTGTAGGAAGCACAGTTCTTTTGTTCTGAGAAAGCTCACTGGTCTGGCCCTATAGGAAACACTGTAGAGTAGAACAGTGCTCTTTTCTAAAAAACTGAGTGTGTTTAATGTCAGGTGAGCTAGCGTTTGTTTCCCAGTCCAAAATGGAGCTGAATCACATTCAGTTTATGGCTCTAGGAGCAAGAGTTGTTTTCTGGTAAGAAGAGTCACTATTGTGTTCCCATTGCCGTACACAGTGCAAATAGCACTGGCGTCTGTTCCCCGCAAGTACAGTGTATTGGACTGAAGAGGAGCTATTGTTCTTGTGAGTTTCCTAAGCAGAGTTGAACTAGATATGGCCCGTGTGTGTAGGAAGCACAGTTCTTTTTTTCTCAGCAAGCTCACTGTCGGACCCCATAGGAAACACAGTAGAGTAGAAGAGTGCTCTTTTCTCAAAAGCAGAGTGTGTTTCTTGTAAGGCAAGCTAGGGTTTGTTTCCCAGTCCTAAATGGAGTTGAATCAAATGCAGTTTTTGGTCTTACGAGCAAGAGTTGTTTTCTGGTAAGAAGAGTCACTATTGCACTCCAATTGCCATACACAGTGCAAATAGCACTCGCGTCTGTTCCCAGCAAGTACAGTGTATTGGACTGAAGAGGAGCTACTGTTCTTGTCAGTTTTCTAAGCAGAGTGGAACTAGATATGGCCAGTGTGTGTAGGAAGCATGGTTCTTTTGTTCTGAGCAAGCTCACTGTTCGGACCCTATAGGAAAAACAGTAGAGTAGAAGTGTGACCTTTTCTCAAAAGCAGAGTGTGTTTCTTGTAAGGCAAGCTAGGGTTTGTTTCCCAGTCCTAAATGGAGTTGAATCAAATGCAGTTTTTGGTCTTACGAGCAAGAGTTGTTTTCTGGTAAGAAGAGTTACTATTGTGCTCCCACTGCCATACACAGTGCAAATAGCACTAGTGTCTGTTCCCAGCAAGTACAGTGTATTGGACTGAAGAGGAGCTACTGTTCTTGTCAGTTTCCTAAGCAGAGTTGAACTAGATATGGCCCGTGTGTGAAGGAAGCACAGTTCTTTTGTTCTGAGCAAGCTCACTGTTCTGGCCCTACAGTCAACACAGTAGAGTAGAAGAGTGCTCTTTTCTCAAAAGCAGAGTGTGTTTTTTGTAAGGCGAGCTTTCGTTTGTTCCCCAGACCTAAATGGAGTTAAATCACATGCAGTTTCTATTCCTACTAGCAAGAGTTGTTTTCTGGTAAGAAGAGTCACTTTTGCGCTCCCATTGTCATACACAGTGCAAACAGCACTCGCGTCTGTTCCCAGCAAGTACAGTGTATTGGACTGAAGAGGAGCTACCGTTCTTGTCAGTTTCCTAAGCAGAGTTGAACTAGATATGGCCCATGTGTGTAGGAAGCACAGTTCCTTTGTTCTGAGCAAGCTCACTGTTCGGACCCCATAGGAAACACGGTAGAGTAGAAGAGTGCTCTTTTCTCAAAAGCAGAGTTTGTTTCTTGTAAGGCGAGCTAGAGTTTGTTTCCCAGTCCTAACTGGAGTTGAATCACATGCAGTTTTCGGTCCTATGAGCAAGAGTTGTTTTCTGGTAAGGAAAGTCACTATTGCGCTCCCATTGCCATACACAGTGAAAATAGCACTCGCGTCTGTTCCCAGCAAGTACAGTGCATTGGACTGAAGAGGAGCTACTGTGCTTGTCAGTTTCCTAAGCAGAGTTGAACTAGATATGTCCGTGTGTGTAGGAAGCACAGTTCTTTTGTTCTGAGCAATCTCACTGTTCGGACCCCATAGGAAACACAATAGAGTAGAAGGGTGCTCTTTTCTCAAAAGTAGAGTATGTTTCTTGTAAGGCGAGCTAGCACTTGTTTCCCAGTCCTAAATGGAGTTGAATCACATGCAGGTTTTTGTCCTACGAGCAAGAGCTGTTTTCTGGTAAGAAAGTCACTATTGCGCTCCCATTGCCATACACAGTACAAATAGCATTCACGTCTGTTCCCAGCAAGTACAGTGTATTGGACTGAAGAGGAGCTACTACTCTTGTCAGGTCCCTAAGCAGAGTTGAACTAGATATGGCCCGTGTGTAGCAAGCACAGTTCTCTTGTTCTGAGCAAGCTCACCGTTCAGACCCCATAGGAAACCAAGTGGACTAGAAGAGTGCTTTTTTCTCAAAAGCACAGTGTGTTTCTTGTAAGGAGAGCTAGCGTTTGTTTTTCCAATCCTAAATGGAGTTAAATCACATGCAGTTTCTGGTCCTACAAGCAAGATTTGTTTTCTGGTAAGAAGAGTCACTATTGCGCTCCCATTGTCATACAGAGGGCAAATAGCACTGGCGTCGGTTCCCATCATGTACAGTGTAGTGTACTGAAGAGGATCTACTGTTCTGGTCAGTTTCCTAAGCAGAATTGAACTAGATATGGCCCTGTGTGTAGGAAGCACAGTTCTTTTGTTCTGAGTCCGCTGACTGTTCTGGCCCTATAGGAAACACAGTAGAGTAGAAGAGTGCTCTTTTCTCAAAAGCAGAGTGTGTTTCTTGTAAGGAGACCTAGTGTTTGTTTCCCAGTCCTAAATGGAGTTGAGTCACATGCAGTTTCTGATCGTATGAGCAAGAGTTGTTTTCTGGTAAGAAGAGTCACTATTGAGCTCCCATTGCCATACACAGTGTAAATAGCACTCGCGTCTGTTCCCAGCAAGTACAGTGTATTGGACTGAAGAAGAGCTACTGTTCTTGTCAGTTCGCTCAGCAGAGTTGAACTAGATATGGCCCTTGTGTGAAGGAAGCATAGTTATTTTGTTCTGAGCAAGCTCACTGTTCTGGCCCTATAGGAAACACAGTAGAGAAGAAGAGTGCTATTTCTCAAAAGCAGAGTGTGTTTCTTGTAAGGCGAGCTGGCGTTTGTTTCCCAGTCAGAATTGGAGTTGAATCCCATGCAGTTTCTGGTCCTACCAGCAAGAGTTGTTTTCTGGTAAGGAAAGTCACTATTGCGCTCCTATTGCCATACACAGTGCAAAAGCACTCGCATCTGTTCCCAGCAAGTACAGTGTGTTGGACTGAAGAGGAGCTACTGTTCTTGTCAGTTTCCTAAGCAGAATTGAACTAGATATGGCTGTGTGTAGAAAGCATAGTTCTTTTGTTCTGTGCAAGCTCACTGTTCGGACCCCATAGGAAACACAGTAGAGTAGAAGAGAGCTCTTTTCTCAAAAGCAGAGTGTGTTTCTTGTAAGGCAAGTAGTGTTTGTTTCCCAGTCCTAAATGGTGTTGAGTCACATGCAGTTTCTGGTCCTATGAGCAAGAGTTGTGTTCTGGTAAAAAGAGTCACTATTGAGCTCCAATTGCCATAAACAGTGCAAATAGCACTCACGTCTGTTCCCAGCATGTACACTGTATTGGACTGAAGTGGAACTACTGTTCTTGTCAGTTTCCTAAGCAGAATTGAACTAGATATGGCCAGTGTGTGTAGGAAGCACAGTTCTTTTGTTCTGAGCAAGCTCACTGTTCTTGCCCTATATTAAACACAATTGAGTAGAAGAGTGCTTTTTTCTCAAAAGCAGAGTGTGTTTCTTGTAAGGCAAGCTAGTGTTTGTTTCCCAGTCCTAAATGGAGTTGAGTCACATGCAGTTTCTGGTCCTACGAGCAAGAGTTGTTTTCTGGTAAGAAGAGTCACTATTGCGCTCCCATTGCCATACACAGTACAAATAGCACTGGCGTCTGTTCTCAGCAAGTACAGTGTATTGGACTGAAGAGGAGCTACTGTTCTTGTCAGTTCACTAAGCAGAGTTGAACTAGATATGGCCCGTGTGTGTAGGAAGCATAGTTATTTTGTTTTGAGCAAGCTCACTGTTCTGGCCCTATAGGAAACACAGTAGAGTAGAAGAGTGCTATTTCTCAAAAGCAGAGTGTGTTTCTTGTAAGGTGAGCTGGTGTTTGTTTCCCAGTCAGAAATGGAGTGGAATCTCATGCAGTTTGTGGTCCGACGAGCAAGAGTTGTTTTCTGGTAAGAAGAGTCACTATTGAGCTCGCATTGCCATACACAGTGCAAATAGCACTCACGTCTGTTCCCAGCAAGTACAGTGTATTGGATTGAAGAGGAGCTACTGTTCTTGTCAGTTTCATAAGCAAAGTTGACCTAGATATGGCCTGTATGTGTAGGAAGCACAGTTCTTTTGTTCTGAGCAAGCTCACTGTTCTGGCCCTACAGGAAACACAGTAGAGTAGAAGAGTGCTCTTTTCTCAAAAGCAGAGTGTGTTTCTGGTAAGATGAGCTAGTGTTTGTTTCCCAGTCCTAAATGGAGTTGATTCACATGCAGTTTCTGGTCCTACGAGCAAGAATTGTTTTGTGGTAAGAAGAGTCACTATTGCGCTCCCATTGTCATACACAATGCAAATAGCACTGGCATATGTTCCCAGCAAGTACAGTGTATTAGACTGAAGAGGATCTACTGTTCTTGTCAGTTTCCTAAGCAAAATTGAACTAGATATGGCCATGTGTAGGAAGCACAGTTCTTTTGTTCTGAGCAAGCTCACTGTTCTGGCGCTATAGGAAACACAGTAGAGTAGAAGAGTGCTGTTTTCTCAAAAGCAGAGTGTGTTTCTTGTAAGGCGAGCTAGCGTTTGTTTCCAAGGTCTAAATGGAGTTGAATCACATGCAGTTTTTGGTCCTACACGCAAGAGTTGTTTTCTGGTAAGGAAAGTCACTATTGCGCTCCCATTGCCATACACAGTGCAAATAGCCCTCGCATCTGTTCCCAGCAAGTACAGTGTATTGGGCTGAAGAGGAGCTAATGTTCTTGTCATTTTCCTAAGCAGAGTTGAATTAGATATGGCGCGAGTGTGTAGGAAGCACAGTTCTTTTGTTCTCAGCAACCTCACAGTTCGGACCCCATAGAAATCACAGTAGAGTTGAAGAGTGTACTTTACTCAAGAAGAAGAGTGTGTTTCTTGTAAGGTGAGCTAGCGTTTGTTTCCCAGTCCTAAATGGAGTTGAATGACATTCACTTTCTGGTCCTACGAACAAGAGTTGTTTTCTGGTAAGAAGAGTAACTATTGTGCTCCCATTGCTGTACACAGTGCAAATAGCACTCGCGTATGTGCCCAGCAAGTGCAGTGTATTGGACTGAAGAGGAGCTACTGTTCTCGTCAGTTTCCTAAGCAGAGTTGAACTAGATATGGCCCGTGTGTGTAGGAAGCACAGTTCTTTTCTTCTGAGCAAGCTCACTGTTCTGGCCCTATAGGAAACACAGTAGAGTAGAAGAGTGCTCTTTTCTCAAAAGCAGAGTGTGTTTCTTGTAAGGAGAGCTAGTGTTTGTTTCCTAGTCCTAAATGGAGTTGAATCACATGCAGTTTCTGGTCCTACAAGTAAGAGTTTTTTTCTGGTAAGAAGAGTCACTATTGCGCTCCCATTGTCATACACAGGGCAAATAGCCCTGGCTTCTGTTCCCAGCATGTACAGTGTATTGGACTGAAGAGGATCTACTGTTCCTGTCAGGTTCCTAAGCAGAGTTGAACTAGATATGGCCCATGTGTGTAGGAAGCACAGTTCTTTTGTACTCAGCAAGCTCACTGTTCTGGCCCTATAGGAAACACAGTAGAGTAGAAGAGTGCTCTTTCCTCAAAAGCAGAGTGTCTTTCTTGTAAGTCGAGCTAGCGTTTGTTTCCCAGTCCTAAATGTAGTTGAATCACATGCAGTTTCTGGTCCAAGGAGCAAGAATTGTTTTGTGGTAAGAAGAGTCACTATTGCGCTCCCATTGTCATACACAATGCAAATAGCACTGGCATCTGTTCCCAGCAAGTACAGTGTACTGGACTGAAGAGGATCTACTGTTCTTGTCAGTTTCCTAAGCAAAATTGAACTAGATATGGCCATGTGTAGGAAGCACAGTTCTTTTGTTCTGAGCAAGCTCACTGTTCTGGTGCTATAGGAAACACAGTAGAGTAGAAGAGTGCTGTTTTCTCAAAAGCAGAGTGTGTTTCTTGTAAGGCGAGCTAGCGTTTGTTTCCAAGTTCTAAATGGAGTTGAATCACATGCAGTTTTTGGTCCTACACGCAAGAGTTGTTTTCTGGTAAGGAAAGTCACTATTGCGCTCCCATTGCCATACACAGTGCAAATAGCCCTCGCATCTGTTCCCATCAAGTACAGTGTGTTGGGCTGAAGAGGAGCTAATGTTCTTGTCATTTTCCTAAGCAGAGTTGAATTAGATATGGCTCGAGTGTGTAGGAAGCACAGTTCTTTTGTTCTCAGCAACCTCACAATTCGGACCCCATAGTAATCAAAGTAGAGTTGAAGAGTGTACTTTACTCAAGAAGAAGAGTGTGTTTCTTGTAAGGTGAGCTAGCGTTTGTTTCCCAGTCCTAAATGGAGTTGAATGACATTCTCTTTCTGGTCCTATGAACAAGAATTGTTTTCTGGTAAGAAGAGTAACTATTTCGCTCCCATTGCAGTACACAGTGCAAAGAGCACTCGCGTATGTGCCCAGCAAGTGCAGTGTATTGGACTGAAGAGGAGCTACTGTTCTTGTCAGTTTCCTAAGCAGAGTTGAACTAGATATGACCCGTGTGTGTAGGAAGCACAGTTCTTTTGTTCTGAGCAAGCTCACTCTTTGGACCCCAAAGGAAACACAGTAGAGTAGATGTGTGCCCTATTCTCAAAAGCAGAGTGTGTTTCTTGTAAGGCGAGCTAGCGTTTTTCCCAATCCTAAATGGAGATGAGTCACATGCAGTTTCTGGTCCTACGAGCAAGAGTTGTTTTGTGGTAAGAAGAGTCACTGTTGTGCTCCCATTGTCATACACAGGGCAAATAGCACTGGCGTCTGTTCCCAGTAAGTACAGTGTATTGGACTGAAGAGGATCTACTGTTCTTGTCAGTTTCCTAAGGTAATTGAACTAGATATGGCCCGTGTGTGTAGGAAGCACAGTTCTTTTGTTCTGAGCAAGCTCACTGTTCTGGCCCTATAAAAAACATAGTAGAGTAGAAAAGGGCTCTTTTCTCAAAAGCAGAGTGTGTTTCTTCTAAGGCGAGCTAGCGATTGTTTCTCAGTCCTAAATGGAGTTGAATCAAATGCAGTTTTTGGTCCTACGAGCAAGAGTTGTTTTCTGGTAAGAAGAGTCAGTATTGCGCTCCCATTGCGATACACAGTACAAATAGCACTCGCGTTTGTTTAACGCAAGTACAGTGTATTGGTCTGAAGAGGAGCTACTGTTCTTGTCAGTTTCCTAAGCAGAATTGAACTAGATATGGCCCGTGTGTAGGAAGCACACTTCTTTTGTTCTGACCAAGCTCACTGTTCGGACCCCATAGAAAACACAGTAGAGTAGAAGAGTGCTCTTTACTCAAAAAGAAGACTGTGTTTCTTGTAAGGCGAGCTAGTGTTTCTTTTCCAGTCCTAAATGGAGTTGAATCCCATACAGTTTTTGGTCCTACGAGCAAGAGTTGTTTTTTGGTAAGGAAAGTCACTATTGCGCTCCATTTCCATACACAGTGCAAATAGCACTCGTGTCTGTTCGAAGCAAGTACAGTGTATTGGACTTAAGAGGAGCTACTGTGCTCGTCAGTTTCCAAAGCAGAGTTGAACTAGATATGGCCCGTGTGTGTAGGAAGCACAGTTCTTTTGTTCTGAGAAAGCTCACTGTTCTGGCCCTATAGGAAACACTGTAGAGTAGAACAGTGCTCTTTTCTAAAAAACTGAGTGTGTTTAATGTCAGGTGAGCTAGCGTTTGTTTCCCAGTCCAAAATGGAGCTGAATCACATTCAGTTTATGGCTCTAGGAGCAAGAGTTGTTTTCTGGTAAGAAGAGTCACTATTGTGTTCCCATTGCCGTACACAGTGCAAATAGCACTGGCGTCTGTTCCCCGCAAGTACAGTGTATTGGACTGAAGAGGAGCTATTGTTCTTGTGAGTTTCCTAAGCAGAGTTGAACTACATATGGCCCGTGTGTGTAGGAAGCACAGTTCTTTTTTTCTCAGCAAGCTCACTGTCGGACCCCATAGGAAACACAGTAGAGTAGAAGAGTGCTCTTTTCTCAAAAGCAGAGTGTGTTTCTTGTAAGGCAAGCTAGGGTTTGTTTCCCAGTCCTAAATGGAGTTGAATCAAATGCAGTTTTTGGTCTTACGAGCAAGAGTTGTTTTCTGGTAAGAAGAGTCACTATTGCACTCCAATTGCCATACACAGTGCAAATAGCACTCGCGTCTGTTCCCAGCAAGTACAGTGTATTGGACTGAAGAGGAGCTACTGTTCTTGTCAGTTTTCTAAGCAGAGTGGAACTAGATATGGCCAGTGTGTGTAGGAAGCATGGTTCTTTTGTTCTGAGCAAGCTCACTGTTCGGACCCTATAGGAAAAACAGTAGAGTAGAAGTGTGACCTTTTCTCAAAAGCAGAGTGTGTTTCTTGTAAGGCAAGCTAGGGTTTGTTTCCCAGTCCTAAATGGAGTTGAATCAAATGCAGTTTTTGGTCTTACAAGCAAGAGTTGTTTTCTGGTAAGAAGAGTTACTATTGTGCTCCCACTGCCATACACAGTGCAAATAGCACTAGTGTCTGTTCCCAGCAAGTACAGTGTATTGGACTGAAGAGGAGCTACTGTTCTTGTCAGTTTCCTAAGCAGAGTTGAACTAGATATGGCCCGTGTGTGAAGGAAGCACAGTTCTTTTGTTCTGAGCAAGCTCACTGTTCTGGCCCTACAGTCAACACAGTAGAGTAGAAGAGTGCTCTTTTCTCAAAAGCAGAGTGTGTTTTTTGTAAGGCGAGCTTTCGTTTGTTCCCCAGACCTAAATGGAGTTAAATCACATGCAGTTTCTATTCCTACTAGCAAGAGTTGTTTTCTGGTAAGAAGAGTCACTTTTGCGCTCCCATTGTCATACACAGTGCAAACAGCACTCGCGTCTGTTCCCAGCAAGTACAGTGTATTGGACTGAAGAGGAGCTACCGTTCTTGTCAGTTTCCTAAGCAGAGTTGAACTAGATATGGCCCATGTGTGTAGGAAGCACAGTTCCTTTGTTCTGAGCAAGCTCACTGTTCGGACCCCATAGGAAACACGGTAGAGTAGAAGAGTGCTCTTTTCTCAAAAGCAGAGTTTGTTTCTTGTAAGGCGAGCTAGAGTTTGTTTCCCAGTCCTAACTGGAGTTGAATCACATGCAGTTTTCGGTCCTATGAGCAAGAGTTGTTTTCTGGTAAGGAAAGTCACTATTGCGCTCCCATTGCCATACACAGTGAAAATAGCACTCGCGTCTGTTCCCAGCAAGTACAGTGCATTGGACTGAAGAGGAGCTACTGTGCTTGTCAGTTTCCTAAGCAGAGTTGAACTAGATATGTCCGTGTGTGTAGGAAGCACAGTTCTTTTGTTCTGAGCAATCTCACTGTTCGGACCCCATAGGAAACACAATAGAGTAGAAGGGTGCTCTTTTCTCAAAAGTAGAGTATGTTTCTTGTAAGGCGAGCTAGCACTTGTTTCCCAGTCCTAAATGGAGTTGAATCACATGCAGGTTTTTGTCCTACGAGCAAGAGCTGTTTTCTGGTAAGAAAGTCACTATTGCGCTCCCATTGCCATACACAGTACAAATAGCATTCACGTCTGTTCCCAGCAAGTACAGTGTATTGGACTGAAGAGGAGCTACTACTCTTGTCAGGTCCCTAAGCAGAGTTGAACTAGATATGGCCCGTGTGTAGCAAGCACAGTTCTCTTGTTCTGAGCAAGCTCACCGTTCAGACCCCATAGGAAACCAAGTGGACTAGAAGAGTGCTTTTTTCTCAAAAGCACAGAGTGTTTCTTGTAAGGAGAGCTAGCGTTTGTTTTTCCAATCCTAAATGGAGTTAAATCACATGCAGTTTCTGGTCCTACAAGCAAGATTTGTTTTCTGGTAAGAAGAGTCACTATTGCGCTCCCATTGTCATACAGAGGGCAAATAGCACTGGCGTCGGTTCCCATCATGTACAGTGTAGTGTACTGAAGAGGATCTACTGTTCTGGTCAGTTTCCTAAGCAGAATTGAACTAGATATGGCCCTGTGTGTAGGAAGCACAGTTCTTTTGTTCTGAGTCCGCTGACTGTTCTGGCCCTATATGAAACACAGTAGAGTAGAAGAGTGCTCTTTTCTCAAAAGCAGAGTGTGTTTCTTGTAAGGAGACCTAGTGTTTGTTTCCCAGTCCTAAATGGAGTTGAGTCACATGCAGTTTCTGATCGTATGAGCAAGAGTTGTTTTCTGGTAAGAAGAGTCACTATTGAGCTCCCATTGCCATACACAGTGTAAATAGCACTCGCGTCTGTTCCCAGCAAGTACAGTGTATTGGACTGAAGAAGAGCTACTGTTCTTGTCAGTTCGCTCAGCAGAGTTGAACTAGATATGGCCCTTGTGTGAAGGAAGCATAGTTATTTTGTTCTGAGCAAGCTCACTGTTCTGGCCCTATAGGAAACACAGTAGAGAAGAAGAGTGCTATTTCTCAAAAGCAGAGTGTGTTTCTTGTAAGGCGAGCTGGCGTTTGTTTCCCAGTCAGAATTGGAGTTGAATCCCATGCAGTTTCTGGTCCTACCAGCAAGAGTTGTTTTCTGGTAAGGAAAGTCACTATTGCGCTCCTATTGCCATACACAGTGCAAAAGCACTCGCATCTGTTCCCAGCAAGTACAGTGTGTTGGACTGAAGAGGAGCTACTGTTCTTGTCAGTTTCCTAAGCAGAATTGAACTAGATATGGCTGTGTGTAGAAAGCATAGTTCTTTTGTTCTGTGCAAGCTCACTGTTCGGACCCCATAGGAAACACAGTAGAGTAGAAGAGAGCTCTTTTCTCAAAAGCAGAGTGTGTTTCTTGTAAGGCAAGTAGTGTTTGTTTCCCAGTCCTAAATGGTGTTGAGTCACATGCAGTTTCTGGTCCTATGAGCAAGAGTTGTGTTCTGGTAAAAAGAGTCACTATTGAGCTCCAATTGCCATAAACAGTGCAAATAGCACTCACGTCTGTTCCCAGCATGTACACTGTATTGGACTGAAGTGGAACTACTGTTCTTGTCAGTTTCCTAAGCAGAATTGAACTAGATATGGCCAGTGTGTGTAGGAAGCACAGTTCTTTTGTTCTGAGCAAGCTCACTGTTCTTGCCCTATATTAAACACAATTGAGTAGAAGAGTGCTTTTTTCTCAAAAGCAGAGTGTGTTTCTTGTAAGGCAAGCTAGTGTTTGTTTCCCAGTCCTAAATGGAGTTGAGTCACATGCAGTTTCTGGTCCTACGAGCAAGAGTTGTTTTCTGGTAAGAAGAGTCACTATTGCGCTCCCATTGCCATACACAGTACAAATAGCACTGGCGTCTGTTCTCAGCAAGTACAGTGTATTGGACTGAAGAGGAGCTACTGTTCTTGTCAGTTCACTAAGCAGAGTTGAACTAGATATGGCCCGTGTGTGTAGGAAGCATAGTTATTTTGTTTTGAGCAAGCTCACTGTTCTGGCCCTATAGGAAACACAGTAGAGTAGAAGAGTGCTATTTCTCAAAAGCAGAGTGTGTTTCTTGTAAGGTGAGCTGGTGTTTGTTTCCCAGTCAGAAATGGAGTGGAATCTCATGCAGTTTGTGGTCCGACGAGCAAGAGTTGTTTTCTGGTAAGAAGAGTCACTATTGAGCTCGCATTGCCATACACAGTGCAAATAGCACTCACGTCTGTTCCCAGCAAGTACAGTGTATTGGATTGAAGAGGAGCTACTGTTCTTGTCAGTTTCATAAGCAAAGTTGACCTAGATATGGCCTGTATGTGTAGGAAGCACAGTTCTTTTGTTCTGAGCAAGCTCACTGTTCTGGCCCTACAGGAAACACAGTAGAGTAGAAGAGTGCTCTTTTCTCAAAAGCAGAGTGTGTTTCTGGTAAGATGAGCTAGTGTTTGTTTCCCAGTCCTAAATGGAGTTGATTCACATGCAGTTTCTGGTCCTACGAGCAAGAATTGTTTTGTGGTAAGAAGAGTCACTATTGCGCTCCCATTGTCATACACAATGCAAATAGCACTGGCATATGTTCCCAGCAAGTACAGTGTATTAGACTGAAGAGGATCTACTGTTCTTGTCAGTTTCCTAAGCAAAATTGAACTAGATATGGCCATGTGTAGGAAGCACAGTTCTTTTGTTCTGAGCAAGCTCACTGTTCTGGCGCTATAGGAAACACAGTAGAGTAGAAGAGTGCTGTTTTCTCAAAAGCAGAGTGTGTTTCTTGTAAGGCGAGCTAGCGTTTGTTTCCAAGGTCTAAGTGGAGTTGAATCACATGCAGTTTTTGGTCCTACACGCAAGAGTTGTTTTCTGGTAAGGAAAGTCACTATTGCGCTCCCATTGCCATACACAGTGCAAATAGCCCTCGCATCTGTTCCCAGCAAGTACAGTGTATTGGGCTGAAGAGGAGCTAATGTTCTTGTCATTTTCCTAAGCAGAGTTGAATTAGATATGGCGCGAGTGTGTAGGAAGCACAGTTCTTTTGTTCTCAGCAACCTCACAGTTCGGACCCCATAGAAATCACAGTAGAGTTGAAGAGTGTACTTTACTCAAGAAGAAGAGTGTGTTTCTTGTAAGGTGAGCTAGCGTTTGTTTCCCAGTCCTAAATGGAGTTGAATGACATTCACTTTCTGGTCCTACGAACAAGAGTTGTTTTCTGGTAAGAAGAGTAACTATTGTGCTCCCATTGCTGTACACAGTGCAAATAGCACTCGCGTATGTGCCCAGCAAGTGCAGTGTATTGGACTGAAGAGGAGCTACTGTTCTCGTCAGTTTCCTAAGCAGAGTTGAACTAGATATGGCCCGTGTGTGTAGGAAGCACAGTTCTTTTCTTCTGAGCAAGCTCACTGTTCTGGCCCTATAGGAAACACAGTAGAGTAGAAGAGTGCTCTTTTCTCAAAAGCAGAGTGTGTTTCTTGTAAGGAGAGCTAGTGTTTGTTTCCTAGTCCTAAATGGAGTTGAATCACATGCAGTTTCTGGTCCTACAAGTAAGAGTTTTTTTCTGGTAAGAAGAGTCACTATTGCGCTCCCATTGTCATACACAGGGCAAATAGCCCTGGCTTCTGTTCCCAGCATGTACAGTGTATTGGACTGAAGAGGATCTACTGTTCCTGTCAGGTTCCTAAGCAGAGTTGAACTAGATATGGCCCATGTGTGTAGGAAGCACAGTTCTTTTGTACTCAGCAAGCTCACTGTTCTGGCCCTATAGGAAACACAGTAGAGTAGAAGAGTGCTCTTTCCTCAAAAGCAGAGTGTCTTTCTTGTAAGTCGAGCTAGCGTTTGTTTCCCAGTCCTAAATGTAGTTGAATCACATGCAGTTTCTGGTCCAAGGAGCAAGAATTGTTTTGTGGTAAGAAGAGTCACTATTGCGCTCCCATTGTCATACACAATGCAAATAGCACTGGCATCTGTTCCCAGCAAGTACAGTGTACTGGACTGAAGAGGATCTACTGTTCTTGTCAGTTTCCTAAGCAAAATTGAACTAGATATGGCCATGTGTAGGAAGCACAGTTCTTTTGTTCTGAGCAAGCTCACTGTTCTGGTGCTATAGGAAACACAGTAGAGTAGAAGAGTGCTGTTTTCTCAAAAGCAGAGTGTGTTTCTTGTAAGGCGAGCTAGCGTTTGTTTCCAAGTTCTAAATGGAGTTGAATCACATGCAGTTTTTGGTCCTACACGCAAGAGTTGTTTTCTGGTAAGGAAAGTCACTATTGCGCTCCCATTGCCATACACAGTGCAAATAGCCCTCGCATCTGTTCCCATCAAGTACAGTGTGTTGGGCTGAAGAGGAGCTAATGTTCTTGTCATTTTCCTAAGCAGAGTTGAATTAGATATGGCTCGAGTGTGTAGGAAGCACAGTTCTTTTGTTCTCAGCAACCTCACAATTCGGACCCCATAGTAATCAAAGTAGAGTTGAAGAGTGTACTTTACTCAAGAAGAAGAGTGTGTTTCTTGTAAGGTGAGCTAGCGTTTGTTTCCCAGTCCTAAATGGAGTTGAATGACATTCTCTTTCTGGTCCTATGAACAAGAATTGTTTTCTGGTAAGAAGAGTAACTATTTCGCTCCCATTGCAGTACACAGTGCAAAGAGCACTCGCGTATGTGCCCAGCAAGTGCAGTGTATTGGACTGAAGAGGAGCTACTGTTCTTGTCAGTTTCCTAAGCAGAGTTGAACTAGATATGACCCGTGTGTGTAGGAAGCACAGTTCTTTTGTTCTGAGCAAGCTCACTCTTTGGACCCCAAAGGAAACACAGTAGAGTAGATGTGTGCCCTATTCTCAAAAGCAGAGTGTGTTTCTTGTAAGGCGAGCTAGCGTTTTTCCCAATCCTAAATGGAGATGAGTCACATGCAGTTTCTGGTCCTACGAGCAAGAGTTGTTTTGTGGTAAGAAGAGTCACTGTTGTGCTCCCATTGTCATACACAGGGCAAATAGCACTGGCGTCTGTTCCCAGTAAGTACAGTGTATTGGACTGAAGAGGATCTACTGTTCTTGTCAGTTTCCTAAGGTAATTGAACTAGATATGGCCCGTGTGTGTAGGAAGCACAGTTCTTTTGTTCTGAGCAAGCTCACTGTTCTGGCCCTATAAAAAACATAGTAGAGTAGAAAAGGGCTCTTTTCTCAAAAGCAGAGTGTGTTTCTTCTAAGGCGAGCTAGCGATTGTTTCTCAGTCCTAAATGGAGTTGAATCAAATGCAGTTTTTGGTCCTACGAGCAAGAGTTGTTTTCTGGTAAGAAGAGTCAGTATTGCGCTCCCATTGCGATACACAGTACAAATAGCACTCGCGTTTGTTTAACGCAAGTACAGTGTATTGGTCTGAAGAGGAGCTACTGTTCTTGTCAGTTTCCTAAGCAGAATTGAACTAGATATGGCCCGTGTGTAGGAAGCACACTTCTTTTGTTCTGACCAAGCTCACTGTTCGGACCCCATAGAAAACACAGTAGAGTAGAAGAGTGCTCTTTACTCAAAAAGAAGACTGTGTTTCTTGTAAGGCGAGCTAGTGTTTCTTTTCCAGTCCTAAATGGAGTTGAATCCCATACAGTTTTTGGTCCTACGAGCAAGAGTTGTTTTTTGGTAAGGAAAGTCACTATTGCGCTCCATTTCCATACACAGTGCAAATAGCACTCGTGTCTGTTCGAAGCAAGTACAGTGTATTGGACTTAAGAGGAGCTACTGTGCTCGTCAGTTTCCAAAGCAGAGTTGAACTAGATATGGCCCGTGTGTGTAGGAAGCACAGTTCTTTTGTTCTGAGAAAGCTCACTGTTCTGGCCCTATAGGAAACACTGTAGAGTAGAACAGTGCTCTTTTCTAAAAAACTGAGTGTGTTTAATGTCAGGTGAGCTAGCGTTTGTTTCCCAGTCCAAAATGGAGCTGAATCACATTCAGTTTATGGCTCTAGGAGCAAGAGTTGTTTTCTGGTAAGAAGAGTCACTATTGTGTTCCCATTGCCGTACACAGTGCAAATAGCACTGGCGTCTGTTCCCCGCAAGTACAGTGTATTGGACTGAAGAGGAGCTATTGTTCTTGTGAGTTTCCTAAGCAGAGTTGAACTACATATGGCCCGTGTGTGTAGGAAGCACAGTTCTTTTTTTCTCAGCAAGCTCACTGTCGGACCCCATAGGAAACACAGTAGAGTAGAAGAGTGCTCTTTTCTCAAAAGC
Organism: Peromyscus eremicus; assembly: GCF_949786415.1. Lineage (NCBI taxonomy): Eukaryota > Metazoa > Chordata > Mammalia > Rodentia > Cricetidae > Peromyscus > Peromyscus eremicus. Next base: position 16,838 of record NW_026738095.1, read on the forward strand.
AGAGTGTGTTTCTTGTAAGGCAAGCTAGGGTTTGTTTCCCAGTCCTAAATGGAGTTGAATCAAATGCAGTTTTTGGTCTTACGAGCAAGAGTTGTTTTCTGGTAAGAAGAGTCACTATTGCACTCCAATTGCCATACACAGTGCAAATAGCACTCGCGTCTGTTCCCAGCAAGTACAGTGTATTGGACTGAAGAGGAGCTACTGTTCTTGTCAGTTTTCTAAGCAGAGTGGAACTAGATATGGCCAGTGTGTGTAGGAAGCATGGTTCTTTTGTTCTGAGCAAGCTCACTGTTCGGACCCTATAGGAAAAACAGTAGAGTAGAAGTGTGACCTTTTCTCAAAAGCAGAGTGTGTTTCTTGTAAGGCAAGCTAGGGTTTGTTTCCCAGTCCTAAATGGAGTTGAATCAAATGCAGTTTTTGGTCTTACAAGCAAGAGTTGTTTTCTGGTAAGAAGAGTTACTATTGTGCTCCCACTGCCATACACAGTGCAAATAGCACTAGTGTCTGTTCCCAGCAAGTACAGTGTATTGGACTGAAGAGGAGCTACTGTTCTTGTCAGTTTCCTAAGCAGAGTTGAACTAGATATGGCCCGTGTGTGAAGGAAGCACAGTTCTTTTGTTCTGAGCAAGCTCACTGTTCTGGCCCTACAGTCAACACAGTAGAGTAGAAGAGTGCTCTTTTCTCAAAAGCAGAGTGTGTTTTTTGTAAGGCGAGCTTTCGTTTGTTCCCCAGACCTAAATGGAGTTAAATCACATGCAGTTTCTATTCCTACTAGCAAGAGTTGTTTTCTGGTAAGAAGAGTCACTTTTGCGCTCCCATTGTCATACACAGTGCAAACAGCACTCGCGTCTGTTCCCAGCAAGTACAGTGTATTGGACTGAAGAGGAGCTACCGTTCTTGTCAGTTTCCTAAGCAGAGTTGAACTAGATATGGCCCATGTGTGTAGGAAGCACAGTTCCTTTGTTCTGAGCAAGCTCACTGTTCGGACCCCATAGGAAACACGGTAGAGTAGAAGAGTGCTCTTTTCTCAAAAGCAGAGTTTGTTTCTTGTAAGGCGAGCTAGAGTTTGTTTCCCAGTCCTAACTGGAGTTGAATCACATGCAGTTTTCGGTCCTATGAGCAAGAGTTGTTTTCTGGTAAGGAAAGTCACTATTGCGCTCCCATTGCCATACACAGTGAAAATAGCACTCGCGTCTGTTCCCAGCAAGTACAGTGCATTGGACTGAAGAGGAGCTACTGTGCTTGTCAGTTTCCTAAGCAGAGTTGAACTAGATATGTCCGTGTGTGTAGGAAGCACAGTTCTTTTGTTCTGAGCAATCTCACTGTTCGGACCCCATAGGAAACACAATAGAGTAGAAGGGTGCTCTTTTCTCAAAAGTAGAGTATGTTTCTTGTAAGGCGAGCTAGCACTTGTTTCCCAGTCCTAAATGGAGTTGAATCACATGCAGGTTTTTGTCCTACGAGCAAGAGCTGTTTTCTGGTAAGAAAGTCACTATTGCGCTCCCATTGCCATACACAGTACAAATAGCATTCACGTCTGTTCCCAGCAAGTACAGTGTATTGGACTGAAGAGGAGCTACTACTCTTGTCAGGTCCCTAAGCAGAGTTGAACTAGATATGGCCCGTGTGTAGCAAGCACAGTTCTCTTGTTCTGAGCAAGCTCACCGTTCAGACCCCATAGGAAACCAAGTGGACTAGAAGAGTGCTTTTTTCTCAAAAGCACAGTGTGTTTCTTGTAAGGAGAGCTAGCGTTTGTTTTTCCAATCCTAAATGGAGTTAAATCACATGCAGTTTCTGGTCCTACAAGCAAGATTTGTTTTCTGGTAAGAAGAGTCACTATTGCGCTCCCATTGTCATATAGAGGGCAAATAGCACTGGCGTCGGTTCCCATCATGTACAGTGTAGTGTACTGAAGAGGATCTACTGTTCTGGTCAGTTTCCTAAGCAGAATTGAACTAGATATGGCCCTGTGTGTAGGAAGCACAGTTCTTTTGTTCTGAGTCCGCTGACTGTTCTGGCCCTATAGGAAACACAGTAGAGTAGAAGAGTGCTCTTTTCTCAAAAGCAGAGTGTGTTTCTTGTAAGGAGACCTAGTGTTTGTTTCCCAGTCCTAAATGGAGTTGAGTCACATGCAGTTTCTGATCGTATGAGCAAGAGTTGTTTTCTGGTAAGAAGAGTCACTATTGAGCTCCCATTGCCATACACAGTGTAAATAGCACTCGCGTCTGTTCCCAGCAAGTACAGTGTATTGGACTGAAGAAGAGCTACTGTTCTTGTCAGTTCGCTCAGCAGAGTTGAACTAGATATGGCCCTTGTGTGAAGGAAGCATAGTTATTTTGTTCTGAGCAAGCTCACTGTTCTGGCCCTATAGGAAACACAGTAGAGAAGAAGAGTGCTATTTCTCAAAAGCAGAGTGTGTTTCTTGTAAGGCGAGCTGGCGTTTGTTTCCCAGTCAGAATTGGAGTTGAATCCCATGCAGTTTCTGGTCCTACCAGCAAGAGTTGTTTTCTGGTAAGGAAAGTCACTATTGCGCTCCTATTGCCATACACAGTGCAAAAGCACTCGCATCTGTTCCCAGCAAGTACAGTGTGTTGGACTGAAGAGGAGCTACTGTTCTTGTCAGTTTCCTAAGCAGAATTGAACTAGATATGGCTGTGTGTAGAAAGCATAGTTCTTTTGTTCTGTGCAAGCTCACTGTTCGGACCCCATAGGAAACACAGTAGAGTAGAAGAGAGCTCTTTTCTCAAAAGCAGAGTGTGTTTCTTGTAAGGCAAGTAGTGTTTGTTTCCCAGTCCTAAATGGTGTTGAGTCACATGCAGTTTCTGGTCCTATGAGCAAGAGTTGTGTTCTGGTAAAAAGAGTCACTATTGAGCTCCAATTGCCATAAACAGTGCAAATAGCACTCACGTCTGTTCCCAGCATGTACACTGTATTGGACTGAAGTGGAACTACTGTTCTTGTCAGTTTCCTAAGCAGAATTGAACTAGATATGGCCAGTGTGTGTAGGAAGCACAGTTCTTTTGTTCTGAGCAAGCTCACTGTTCTTGCCCTATATTAAACACAATTGAGTAGAAGAGTGCTTTTTTCTCAAAAGCAGAGTGTGTTTCTTGTAAGGCAAGCTAGTGTTTGTTTCCCAGTCCTAAATGGAGTTGAGTCACATGCAGTTTCTGGTCCTACGAGCAAGAGTTGTTTTCTGGTAAGAAGAGTCACTATTGCGCTCCCATTGCCATACACAGTACAAATAGCACTGGCGTCTGTTCTCAGCAAGTACAGTGTATTGGACTGAAGAGGAGCTACTGTTCTTGTCAGTTCACTAAGCAGAGTTGAACTAGATATGGCCCGTGTGTGTAGGAAGCATAGTTATTTTGTTTTGAGCAAGCTCACTGTTCTGGCCCTATAGGAAACACAGTAGAGTAGAAGAGTGCTATTTCTCAAAAGCAGAGTGTGTTTCTTGTAAGGTGAGCTGGTGTTTGTTTCCCAGTCAGAAATGGAGTGGAATCTCATGCAGTTTGTGGTCCGACGAGCAAGAGTTGTTTTCTGGTAAGAAGAGTCACTATTGAGCTCGCATTGCCATACACAGTGCAAATAGCACTCACGTCTGTTCCCAGCAAGTACAGTGTATTGGATTGAAGAGGAGCTACTGTTCTTGTCAGTTTCATAAGCAAAGTTGACCTAGATATGGCCTGTATGTGTAGGAAGCACAGTTCTTTTGTTCTGAGCAAGCTCACTGTTCTGGCCCTACAGGAAACACAGTAGAGTAGAAGAGTGCTCTTTTCTCAAAAGCAGAGTGTGTTTCTGGTAAGATGAGCTAGTGTTTGTTTCCCAGTCCTAAATGGAGTTGATTCACATGCAGTTTCTGGTCCTACGAGCAAGAATTGTTTTGTGGTAAGAAGAGTCACTATTGCGCTCCCATTGTCATACACAATGCAAATAGCACTGGCATATGTTCCCAGCAAGTACAGTGTATTAGACTGAAGAGGATCTACTGTTCTTGTCAGTTTCCTAAGCAAAATTGAACTAGATATGGCCATGTGTAGGAAGCACAGTTCTTTTGTTCTGAGCAAGCTCACTGTTCTGGCGCTATAGGAAACACAGTAGAGTAGAAGAGTGCTGTTTTCTCAAAAGCAGAGTGTGTTTCTTGTAAGGCGAGCTAGCGTTTGTTTCCAAGGTCTAAATGGAGTTGAATCACATGCAGTTTTTGGTCCTACACGCAAGAGTTGTTTTCTGGTAAGGAAAGTCACTATTGCGCTCCCATTGCCATACACAGTGCAAATAGCCCTCGCATCTGTTCCCAGCAAGTACAGTGTATTGGGCTGAAGAGGAGCTAATGTTCTTGTCATTTTCCTAAGCAGAGTTGAATTAGATATGGCGCGAGTGTGTAGGAAGCACAGTTCTTTTGTTCTCAGCAACCTCACAGTTCGGACCCCATAGAAATCACAGTAGAGTTGAAGAGTGTACTTTACTCAAGAAGAAGAGTGTGTTTCTTGTAAGGTGAGCTAGCGTTTGTTTCCCAGTCCTAAATGGAGTTGAATGACATTCACTTTCTGGTCCTACGAACAAGAGTTGTTTTCTGGTAAGAAGAGTAACTATTGTGCTCCCATTGCTGTACACAGTGCAAATAGCACTCGCGTATGTGCCCAGCAAGTGCAGTGTATTGGACTGAAGAGGAGCTACTGTTCTCGTCAGTTTCCTAAGCAGAGTTGAACTAGATATGGCCCGTGTGTGTAGGAAGCACAGTTCTTTTCTTCTGAGCAAGCTCACTGTTCTGGCCCTATAGGAAACACAGTAGAGTAGAAGAGTGCTCTTTTCTCAAAAGCAGAGTGTGTTTCTTGTAAGGAGAGCTAGTGTTTGTTTCCTAGTCCTAAATGGAGTTGAATCACATGCAGTTTCTGGTCCTACAAGTAAGAGTTTTTTTCTGGTAAGAAGAGTCACTATTGCGCTCCCATTGTCATACACAGGGCAAATAGCCCTGGCTTCTGTTCCCAGCATGTACAGTGTATTGGACTGAAGAGGATCTACTGTTCCTGTCAGGTTCCTAAGCAGAGTTGAACTAGATATGGCCCATGTGTGTAGGAAGCACAGTTCTTTTGTACTCAGCAAGCTCACTGTTCTGGCCCTATAGGAAACACAGTAGAGTAGAAGAGTGCTCTTTCCTCAAAAGCAGAGTGTCTTTCTTGTAAGTCGAGCTAGCGTTTGTTTCCCAGTCCTAAATGTAGTTGAATCACATGCAGTTTCTGGTCCAAGGAGCAAGAATTGTTTTGTGGTAAGAAGAGTCACTATTGCGCTCCCATTGTCATACACAATGCAAATAGCACTGGCATCTGTTCCCAGCAAGTACAGTGTACTGGACTGAAGAGGATCTACTGTTCTTGTCAGTTTCCTAAGCAAAATTGAACTAGATATGGCCATGTGTAGGAAGGCACAGTTCTTTTGTTCTGAGCAAGCTCACTGTTCTGGTGCTATAGGAAACACAGTAGAGTAGAAGAGTGCTGTTTTCTCAAAAGCAGAGTGTGTTTCTTGTAAGGCGAGCTAGCGTTTGTTTCCAAGTTCTAAATGGAGTTGAATCACATGCAGTTTTTGGTCCTACACGCAAGAGTTGTTTTCTGGTAAGGAAAGTCACTATTGCGCTCCCATTGCCATACACAGTGCAAATAGCCCTCGCATCTGTTCCCATCAAGTACAGTGTGTTGGCTGAAGAGGAGCTAATGTTCTTGTCATTTTCCTAAGCAGAGTTGAATTAGATATGGCTCGAGTGTGTAGGAAGCACAGTTCTTTTGTTCTCAGCAACCTCACAATTCGGACCCCATAGTAATCAAAGTAGAGTTGAAGAGTGTACTTTACTCAAGAAGAAGAGTGTGTTTCTTGTAAGGTGAGCTAGCGTTTGTTTCCCAGTCCTAAATGGAGTTGAATGACATTCTCTTTCTGGTCCTATGAACAAGAATTGTTTTCTGGTAAGAAGAGTAACTATTTCGCTCCATTGCAGTACACAGTGCAAAGAGCACTCGCGTATGTGCCCAGCAAGTGCAGTGTATTGGACTGAAGAGGAGCTACTGTTCTTGTCAGTTTCCTAAGCAGAGTTGAACTAGATATGACCCGTGTGTGTAGGAAGCACAGTTCTTTTGTTCTGAGCAAGCTCACTCTTTGGACCCCAAAGGAAACACAGTAGAGTAGATGTGTGCCCTATTCTCAAAAGCAGAGTGTGTTTCCTTGTAAGGCGAGCTAGCGTTTTTCCCAATCCTAAATGGAGATGAGTCACATGCAGTTTCTGGTCCTACGAGCAAGAGTTGTTTTGTGGTAAGAAGAGTCACTGTTGTGCTCCCATTGTCATACACAGGGCAAATAGCACTGGCGTCTGTTCCCAGTAAGTACAGTGTATTGGACTGAAGAGGATCTACTGTTCTTGTCAGTTTCCTAAGGTAATTGAACTAGATATGGCCCGTGTGTGTAGGAAGCACAGTTCTTTTGTTCTGAGCAAGCTCACTGTTCTGGCCCTATAAAAAAACATAGTAGAGTAGAAAAGGGCTCTTTTCTCAAAAGCAGAGTGTGTTTCTTCTAAGGCGAGCTAGCGATTGTTTCTCAGTCCTAAATGGAGTTGAATCAAATGCAGTTTTTGGTCCTACGAGCAAGAGTTGTTTTCTGGTAAGAAGAGTCAGTATTGCGCTCCCATTGCGATACACAGTACAAATAGCACTCGCGTTTGTTTAACGCAAGTACAGTGTATTGGTCTGAAGAGGAGCTACTGTTCTTGTCAGTTTCCTAAGCAGAATTGAACTAGATATGGCCCGTGTGTAGGAAGCACACTTCTTTTGTTCTGACCAAGCTCACTGTTCGGACCCCATAGAAAACACAGTAGAGTAGAAGAGTGCTCTTTACTCAAAAAGAAGACTGTGTTTCTTGTAAGGCGAGCTAGTGTTTCTTTTCCAGTCCTAAATGGAGTTGAATCCCATACAGTTTTTGGTCCTACGAGCAAGAGTTGTTTTTTGGTAAGGAAAGTCACTATTGCGCTCCATTTCCATACACAGTGCAAATAGCACTCGTGTCTGTTCGAAGCAAGTACAGTGTATTGGACTTAAGAGGAGCTACTGTGCTCGTCAGTTTCCAAAGCAGAGTTGAACTAGATATGGCCCGTGTGTGTAGGAAGCACAGTTCTTTTGTTCTGAGAAAGCTCACTGTTCTGGCCCTATAGGAAACACTGTAGAGTAGAACAGTGCTCTTTTCTAAAAAACTGAGTGTGTTTAATGTCAGGTGAGCTAGCGTTTGTTTCCCAGTCCAAAATGGAGCTGAATCACATTCAGTTTATGGCTCTAGGAGCAAGAGTTGTTTTCTGGTAAGAAGAGTCACTATTGTGTTCCCATTGCCGTACACAGTGCAAATAGCACTGGCGTCTGTTCCCCGCAAGTACAGTGTATTGGACTGAAGAGGAGCTATTGTTCTTGTGAGTTTCCTAAGCAGAGTTGAACTACATATGGCCCGTGTGTGTAGGAAGCACAGTTCTTTTTTTCTCAGCAAGCTCACTGTCGGACCCCATAGGAAACACAGTAGAGTAGAAGAGTGCTCTTTTCTCAAAAGCAGAGTGTGTTTCTTGTAAGGCAAGCTAGGGTTTGTTTCCCAGTCCTAAATGGAGTTGAATCAAATGCAGTTTTTGGTCTTACGAGCAAGAGTTGTTTTCTGGTAAGAAGAGTCACTATTGCACTCCAATTGCCATACACAGTGCAAATAGCACTCGCGTCTGTTCCCAGCAAGTACAGTGTATTGGACTGAAGAGGAGCTACTGTTCTTGTCAGTTTTCTAAGCAGAGTGGAACTAGATATGGCCAGTGTGTGTAGGAAGCATGGTTCTTTTGTTCTGAGCAAGCTCACTGTTCGGACCCTATAGGAAAAACAGTAGAGTAGAAGTGTGACCTTTTCTCAAAAGCAGAGTGTGTTTCTTCTAAGGCAAGCTAGGGTTTGTTTCCCAGTCCTAAATGGAGTTGAATCAAATGCAGTTTTTGGTCTTACAAGCAAGAGTTGTTTTCTGGTAAGAAGAGTTACTATTGTGCTCCCACTGCCATACACAGTGCAAATAGCACTAGTGTCTGTTCCCAGCAAGTACAGTGTATTGGACTGAAGAGGAGCTACTGTTCTTGTCAGTTTCCTAAGCAGAGTTGAACTAGATATGGCCCGTGTGTGAAGGAAGCACAGTTCTTTTGTTCTGAGCAAGCTCACTGTTCTGGCCCTACAGTCAACACAGTAGAGTAGAAGAGTGCTCTTTTCTCAAAAGCAGAGTGTGTTTTTTGTAAGGCGAGCTTTCGTTTGTTCCCCAGACCTAAATGGAGTTAAATCACATGCAGTTTCTATTCCTACTAGCAAGAGTTGTTTTCTGGTAAGAAGAGTCACTTTTGCGCTCCCATTGTCATACACAGTGCAAACAGCACTCGCGTCTGTTCCCAGCAAGTACAGTGTATTGGACTGAAGAGGAGCTACCGTTCTTGTCAGTTTCCTAAGCAGAGTTGAACTAGATAT
>NW_026738096.1:0-25327 GCF_949786415.1 Peromyscus eremicus
CTGATCATACGAGCAAGAGTTGTTTTCTGGTAAGAAGAGTCACTATTGCCCTCCCATTGTCATACACAGGGCAAATAGCACTGGCGTCTGTTCCCAGCATGTACAGTGTATTGGACTGAAGATGATCTACTGTTCTTGTCAGTTTCCTAAGCAGAGTTGAACTAGATATGGCCCGTGTGTTTAGGAAGCACAGTTCTTTTGTTCTGAGCTAGATCACTCTTCTGGCCTATAGAAACACAGTAGAGTAGAAGAGTGCTCTTTTCTCAAAAGCAGAGTGTGTTTCTTGTAAGATGAGCTTGCGTTTGTTTCCCAGTCCTAAATGGAGTTGAATCACATGAAGTTTCTGGTCCTACGAGCAAGGGATGTTTTCTGGTAAGGAAAGTCACTATTGTGCTCCCTTTGCCATAAACAGGGCAAATAGCACTCAGGTCTGTTCCCAGCAAGTACAGTGTATTGGACTGAAGAGGAGCTACTGTTCTTGTCAGTTTCCTAAGCAGAGTTGAACGAGATATGGCCCGTGTGTGTAGGAAGCACAGTTCTTTTGTTCTGAGCAAGCTCACTGTTTTGGTCCTATAGGAAACAAAGAAGAGTAGAAGTGTGCTCTTTTCTCAAAAGCATAGTGTGTTTCTTGTAAGGTGAGCTAGCGTTTTTTTTCCAGTTTTAAATGGAGTTGAATTACATGCAGGTTCTTGTCCTATGAGCAAGAATTGTTTTCTGGTAAGAAGAGTCACTATTGCGCTCCTATTGCCATACACAGTGCAAATAACACTCGCTACTGTTCTTTGCAAGTACAGTGTATTGGACAGAAGAGGAGCTACTGTTCTTGTAAGTTTCCTAAGCAGAGTTGAACTAGATATGGCCCGTGTGTGTAGGAAGCACAGTTCTTTTGTTCTGAGCAAGCTCACTGTTCGGACCCCATAGGAAACACAGTAGAGTAGAAGAGTGCTCTTTTCTCAAAAGCAGAGTGTGTTTCTTGTAAGGCGAGCTACCGTTTGTTTCCCAGTCCAAAATGGAGTTGAATCACATGCAGTTTCTGGTCCTATGAGCAAGGGATGTTTTCTGGTAAGGAAAGTCACTATTGTGCTCCCTTTGCCATAAACAGTGCAAATTGCACTCACGTCTGTTCCCAGCAAGTACAGTGTATTGGACTGAAGAGGAGCTACTGTTCTTGTCAGTTTTTTAAGCAGAGTTGAATGAGATATGGCCCGTGTGTGTAGGAAGCACAGTTCTTTTGTTCTGAGCAAGCCAACTGTTTTGGTCCTATAGGAAAGAAAGAAGAGTAGAAGTGTGCTCTTTTCTCAAAAGCATAGTGTGTTTCTCGTAAGGTGAGTTAGCGTTTTTTTTCCAGTTTTAAATGGAGTTGAATTACATGCAGTTTCTTGTCCTATGAGCAAGAATTGTTTTCTGGTAAGAAGAGTCACTCTTGCGCTCCTTTTGCCATACACAGTGCAAACAACACTCGCTACTGTTCTTTGCAAGTACAGTGTATTGGACAGAAGAGGAGCTACTGTTCTTGTAAGTTTCCTAAGCAGAGTTGAACTAGATATGGCCCGTGTGTGTAGGAAGCACAGTTCTTTTGTTCTGAGCAAGCTCACTCTTCGGACCCCATAGGAAACACAGTAGAGTAGAAGAGTGCTCTTTTCTCAAAAGCACAGTGTGTTTCTTGTAAGGCGAGCTACCGTTTGTTTCCCAGTCCAAAATGGAGTTGAATCACATGCAGTTTCTGGTCCTACGAGCAAGGGATGTTTTCTGGTAAGGAAAGTCACTGTTGTGCTCCCTTTGACATAAACAGTGCAAATTGCACTCACGTCTGTTCCCAGCAAGTACAGTGTATTGGACTGAAGAGGAGCTACTGTTCTTGTCAGTTTTTTAAGCAGAGTTGAATGAGATATGGCCCGTGTGTGTAGGAAGCACAGTTCTTTTGTTCTGAGCAAGCTCACTGTTTTGGTCCTATAGGAAACACAGAAGAGTAGAAGAGTGCTCTTTTCTCAAAGCAGAGTGTGTTTCTTGTAAGGTGAGCTAGCGTTTGTTTCCCAGTCCTAAATGGAGTTGAATTAGATGCAGTTTCTTGTCCTATGAGCAAGAGTTGTTTTCTGGTAAGAAGAGTCAATATTGTGCTGCCATTGTCATACACAGTGCAAATAGCACTCCTGTCTGTTCCCAGCAAGTACAGTGTATTGGACAGAAGAGGAGCTACTGTTCTTGTTAGTTTCCTAAGCAGAGTTGAACTAGATATGGCCCATGTGTGTAGGAAGCACAGTTCTTTTGTTCTGAGCAAGCTCACTGTTCGGACCCCATAGGAAACACAGTAGAATAGAAGAGTGCTCTTTTCTCAAAAGCAGAGTGTGTTTCTTGTATGGCGAGCTAATATTTGTTTCGCAGTCCTAAATGGAGTTGAATCCCATGCAGTTTCTGATCATAAGAGCAAGAGTTGTTTTCTGGTAAGAAGAGTCACTATTGCCCTCCCATTGTCATACACAGGGCAAATAGCACTGGGGTCTGTTCCCAGCATGTACAGTGTATTGGACTGAAGATGATCTACTGTTCTTGTCAGTTCCCTAAGCAGAGTTGAACTAGATATGGCCCGTGTGTGTAGGAAGCACAGTTCTTTTGTTCTGAGCTAGCTCACTCTTCTGGCATATAGAAACACAGTAGAGTAGAAGAGTGCTCTTTTCTCAAAAGCAGAGTGTGTTTCTTGTAAGATGAGCTTGAGTTTGTTTCCCAGTCCTAAATCGAGTTGAATCACATGCAGTTTCTGGTCCTATGAGCAAGGGATGTTTTCTGGTAAGGAAAGTCACTATTGTGCTCCCTTTGCCATAAACAGTGCAAATAGCACTCACGTCTGTTCCCAGCAAGTACAGTGTATTGGACTGAAGAGGATCTACTGTTCTTGTCAGTTTCCTAAGCAGAGTTGAACGAGATATGGCCCGTGTGTGTAGGAAGCACAGTTCTTTTGTTCTGAGCAAGCTCACTGTTTTGGTCCTATAGGAAACACAGAAGAGTAAAAGAGTGCTCTTTTCTCAAAGCAGAGTGTGTTTCTTGTAAGGTGAGCTAGCGTTTATTTCCCAGTCCTAAATGGAGTTGAATTAGATGCAGTTTCTTGTCCTATGAGCAAGAGTTGTTTTCTGGTAAGAAGAGTCACTATTGCGCTCCTATTGCCATACACAGTACAAAGAACACTTGCTACTGTTCTTTGCAAGTACAGTGTATTGGACAGAAGAGGAGCTACTGTTCTTGTCAGTTTCTTAAGCAGAGTTGAACTAGATATGGCCCATGTGTGTAGGAAGCACAGTTCTTTTGTTCTGAGCAAGCTCACTGTTCTGGTCCTATAGGAAACACAGAAGAGTAGAAGAGTGCTCTTTTCTCAAAAGCAAAGTGTGTTTCTTGTAAGGTGAGCTAGCGTTTGTTTCCCAGTCCTAAATGGAGTTGAATTACATTCAGTTTCTGGTCCTATGAGCAAGAGTTGTTTTCTGGTAAGAAGAGTCACTATTGCAATCCTATTGCCATACACAGTGCAAACAACACTCGCTACTGTTCTTTGCAAGTACAGTGTTTTGGACAGAAGAAGAGCTACTGTTCTTGTTAGTTTCCTAAGCAGAGTTGAACGAGATATGGCCCGTGTGTGTAGGAAGCACAGTTCTTTTGTTCTGAGCAAGCTCACTCTTCAGACCCCATAGGAAACACAGTAGAGTAGAAGAGTGCTCTTTTCTCAAAAGCAGAATGTGTTTCTTGTAAGGCGAGCTAGCGTTTGTTTCCCAGTCCTAAATGGAGTTGAATCACATGCAGTTTCTGATCCTAGTAGCAAGAATTGTTTTCTGGTAAGAAGAGTCACTATTGCCCTCCCATTGTCATACACAGGGCAAATAGCACTGGCGTCTGTTCCCAGTATGTACAGTGTATTGGACGGAAGATGATCTACTGTTCTTGGCAGTTTCCTAAGCAGAGTTGAACTAGTAATAGCCAGTGTGTGTAGGAAGCACAGTTCTTTTGTTCTGAGGAAGCTCAATGTTTTGGCCCTATAGGAAACACAGTAGAGTAGAAGAGTGCTCTTTTCTCAAAAGCAGAGTGTGTTTCTTGTAAGGCGACCTAGCGTTTGTTTTCCAGTCCTAAATGTAGTTGAATCACGTGCAGTTTCTGGTCCTACAAGCAAGAGTTGTTTTCTAGTAAGAAGAGTCACTATTGTGCTCCCATTGCCATACACAGGGCAAATAGGACTCGCATCTGTTCCCAGGATGTATAGTGTATTGGACTGAAGAGGATCTACTGTTCTTGTCAGTTTCCTAAGCAAAGTTGAACTAGATATGGGCCGTGTGTGTTAGAAGTACACTTCTTTTGTTCTGAGCAACCTCACTCTTCTGGCCCTATAGGAAACACAGTAGAGTAGAAGAGTCCTCTTTTCTCAAAAGCAGAATGTGTTTATTGTAAGGCGAGCTAGCGTTTGTTTCCCAGTCCTAAATGGAGTTCAATCACATGCAGTTTCTGGTCCTATGAGCAAGAGTTGTTTTATGGTAAGAAAAGTCACTATTGCGCTCCCATTGACATACACAGGGCAAATGGCACTGGCGTCTGTTCCCAGCATGTAAAGTGTATTGGACTGAAGAGAATCTACTGTTCTTGTCAGTTTCCTAAGCAGAGTTGAACTAGATATGGCCCGTGTGTAGGAAGCACAGTTCTTTTGTTCTGAGCTAGCTCACTCTTCTGGCCTATAGAAACACAGTAGAGTAGAAGAGTGCTCTTTTCTCAAAAGAAGAGTGTGTATCTTGTAAGACGAGCTTGCATTTGTTTCCCAGTCCTAAATGGAGTTGAATCACAAGCAGTTTCTGGTCCTAGGAGCAAGAGTTTTTTTCTGGAAAGGAAAGTCACTATTGTGCTCCCTTTGCCATACACAGTGCAAATAGCACTCGCGTCTGTTCCCAGCAAGTACAGTGTATTGGACTGAAGAGGAGCTACTGCTCTTGTCAGTTTCCTAAGCAGAGTTGAACTAGATATGGCGCGTGTGTGTAGGAAGCACAGTTCTTTGTTCTGAGCAAGCTCACTGTTCGGACCCCATAGGAAACACAGTAGAATAGAAGAGTGCTCTTTTCTCAAAAGCAGAGTGTGTTTCTTGTAAGGCGAGCTAGTGTTTGTTTCGCAGTCCTAAATGGAGTTGAATCACATGCAGTTTCTAATCATACGAGCAAGAGTTGTTTTGTGGTAAGAAGAGTCACTATTGCCCTCCCATTGTCATACACAGGGCAAATAGCACTGGCGTCTGTTCCCAGCATGTACAGTGTATTGGACTGAAGATGATCTACTGTTCTTGTCAGTTTCCTAAGCAGAGTTGAACTAGACATGGCCCGTGTGTTTAGGAAGCACAGTTCTTTTGTTCTGAGCTAGCTCACTCTTCTGGCCTATATAAACTCAGTAGAGTAGAAGAGTGCTCTTTTCTCAAAAGCAGAGTGTGTTTCTTGTAAGATGAGCTTGCGTTTGTTTCCCAGTCCTAAATGGAGTTGAATCACATGCAGTTTCTGGTCCTACGAGCAAGGGATGTTTTCTGGTAAGGAAAGTCACTATTGTGCTCCCTTTGCCATAAACAGTGCAAATAGCACTCACGTCTGTTCCCAGCAAGTACAGTGTATTGGACTGAAGAGGAGCTACTGTTCTTGTCAGTTTCCTAAGCAGAGTTGAACGAGATATGGCCCGTGTGTGTAGGAAGCACAGTTCTTTTGTTCTGAGCAAGCTCACTGTTTTGGTCCTATAGGAAACAAAGAAGAGTAGAAGTGTGCTCTTTTCTCAAAAGCATAGTGTGTTTCTTGTAAGGTGAGCTAGCGTTTTTTTCCCAGTTTTAAATGGAGTTGAATTACATGCAATTTCTTGTCCTATGAGCAAGAATTGTTTTCTGGTAAGAAGAGTCACTATTGCGCTCCTATTGCCATACACAGTGCAAACAACACTTGCTACTGTTCTTTGCAAGTACAGTGCATTGGACAGAAGAGGAGCTACTGTTCTTGTCAGTTTCCTAAGCAGAGTTGAACTAGATATGGCCCGTGTGTGTAGGAAGCACAGTTCTTTTGTTCTGAGCAAGCTCACTGTTCGGACCCCATAGGAAACACAGTAGAGTAGAAGAGTGCTCTTTTCTCAAAAGCACAGTGTGTTTCTTGTAAGGCGAGCTACCGTTTGTTTCCCAGTCCAAAATGGAGTTGAATCACATGCAGTTTATGGTCCTATGAGCAAGAATTGTTTTCTGGTAAGAAGAGTCACTATTGCGCTCCTATTGCCATACACAGTGCAAACAACACTCGCTACTGTTCTTTGCAAGTACAGTGTTTTGGACAGAAGAAGAGCTACTGTTCTTGTTAGTTTCCTAAGCAGAGTTGAACGAGATATGGCCCGTGTGTGTAGGAAGCACAGTTCTTTTGTTCTGAGCAAGCTCACTCTTCAGACCCCATAGGAAACACAGTAGAGTAGAAGAGTGCTCTTTTCTCAAAAGCAGAATGTGTTTCTTGTAAGGCGAGCTAGCGTTTGTTTCCCAGTCCTAAATGGAGTTGAATCACATGCAGTTTCTGATCCTAGTAGCAAGAATTGTTTTCTGGTAAGAAGAGTCACTATTGCCCTCCCATTGTCATACACAGGGCAAATAGCACTGGCGTCTGTTCCCAGTATGTACAGTGTATTGGACGGAAGATGATCTACTGTTCTTGGCAGTTTCCTAAGCAGAGTTGAACTAGTAATAGCCAGTGTGTGTAGGAAGCACAGTTCTTTTGTTCTGAGGAAGCTCAATGTTTTGGCCCTATAGGAAACACAGTAGAGTAGAAGAGTGCTCTTTTCTCAAAAGCAGAGTGTGTTTCTTGTAAGGCGACCTAGCGTTTGTTTTCCAGTCCTAAATGTAGTTGAATCACGTGCAGTTTCTGGTCCTACAAGCAAGAGTTGTTTTCTAGTAAGAAGAGTCACTATTGTGCTCCCATTGCCATACACAGGGCAAATAGGACTCGCATCTGTTCCCAGGATGTACAGTGTATTGGACTGAAGAGGATCTACTGTTCTTGTCAGTTTCCTAAGCAAAGTTGAACTAGATATGGGCCGTGTGTGTTAGAAGTACACTTCTTTTGTTCTGAGCAACCTCACTCTTCTGGCCCTATAGGAAACACAGTAGAGTAGAAGAGTCCTCTTTTCTCAAAAGCAGAATGTGTTTATTGTAAGGCGAGCTAGCGTTTATTTCCCAGTCCTAAAAGGAGTTCAATCACATGCAGTTTCTGGTCCTATGAGCAAGAGTTGTTTTATGGTAAGAAGAGTCACTATTGCGCTCCCATTGACATACACAGGGCAAATGGCACTGGCGTCTGTTCCCATCATGTAAAGTGTATTGGACTGAAGAGAATCTACTGTTCTTGTCAGTTTCCTAGGCAGAGTTGAACTAGATATGGCCCGTGTAGGAAGCACAGTTCTTTTGTTCTGAGCTAGCTCACTCTTCTGGCCTATAGAAACACAGTAGAGTAGAAGAGTGCTCTTTTCTCAAAAGAAGAGTGTGTATCTTGTAAGACGAGCTTGCATTTGTTTCCCAGTCCTAAATGGAGTTGAATCACAAGCAGTTTCTGGTCCTAGGAGCAAGAGTTTTTTTCTGGAAAGGAAAGTCACTATTGTGCTCCCTTTGCCATACACAGTGCAAATAGCACTCGCGTCTGTTCCCAGCAAGTACAGTGTATTGGACTGAAGAGGAGCTACTGCTCTTGTCAGTTTCCTAAGCAGAGTTGAACTAGATATGGCGCGTGTGTGTAGGAAGCACAGTTCTTTGTTCTGAGCAAGCTCACTGTTCGGACCCCATAGGAAACACAGTAGAATAGAAGAGTGCTCTTTTCTCAAAAGCAGAGTGTGTTTCTTGTAAGGCGAGCTAGTGTTTGTTTCGCAGTCCTAAATGGAGTTGAATCACATGCAGTTTCTAATCATACGAGCAAGAGTTGTTTTGTGGTAAGAAGAGTCACTATTGCCCTCCCATTGTCATACACAGGGCAAATAGCACTGGCGTCTGTTCCCAGCATGTACAGTGTATTGGACTGAAGATGATCTACTGTTCTTGTCAGTTTCCTAAGCAGAGTTGAACTAGACATGGCCCGTGTGTTTAGGAAGCACAGTTCTTTTGTTCTGAGCTAGCTCACTCTTCTGGCCTATATAAACTCAGTAGAGTAGAAGAGTGCTCTTTTCTCAAAAGCAGAGTGTGTTTCTTGTAAGATGAGCTTGCGTTTGTTTCCCAGTCCTAAATGGAGTTGAATCACATGCAGTTTCTGGTCCTACGAGCAAGGGATGTTTTCTGGTAAGGAAAGTCACTATTGTGCTCCCTTTGCCATAAACAGTGCAAATAGCACTCACGTCTGTTCCCAGCAAGTACAGTGTATTGGACTGAAGAGGAGCTACTGTTCTTGTCAGTTTCCTAAGCAGAGTTGAACGAGATATGGCCCGTGTGTGTAGGAAGCACAGTTCTTTTGTTCTGAGCAAGCTCACTGTTTTGGTCCTATAGGAAACAAAGAAGAGTAGAAGTGTGCTCTTTTCTCAAAAGCATAGTGTGTTTCTTGTAAGGTGAGCTAGCGTTTTTTTCCCAGTTTTAAATGGAGTTGAATTACATGCAATTTCTTGTCCTATGAGCAAGAATTGTTTTCTGGTAAGAAGAGTCACTATTGCGCTCCTATTGCCATACACAGTGCAAACAACACTCGCTACTGTTCTTTGCAAGTACAGTGCATTGGACAGAAGAGGAGCTACTGTTCTTGTCAGTTTCCTAAGCAGAGTTGAACTAGATATGGCCCGTGTGTGTAGGAAGCACAGTTCTTTTGTTCTGAGCAAGCTCACTGTTCGGACCCCATAGGAAACACAGTAGAGTAGAAGAGTGCTCTTTTCTCAAAAGCACAGTGTGTTTCTTGTAAGGCGAGCTACCGTTTGTTTCCCAGTCCAAAATGGAGTTGAATCACATGCAGTTTATGGTCCTATGAGCAAGGGATGTATTCTGGTAAGGAAAGTCACTATTGTGCTCCCTTTGCCATAAACAGTGCAAATTGCACTCACGTCTGTTCCCAGCAAGTACAGTGTATTGGACTGAAGAGGAGCTACTTTTCTTGTCAGTTTTTTAAGCAGAGTTGAATGAGATATGGCCCGTGTGTGTAGGAAGCACAGTTCTTTTGTTCTGAGGAAGCTCACTGTTTTGGTCCTATAGGAAACACAGAAGAGTAGAAGAGTGCTCTTTTCTCAAAGCAGAGTGTGTTTTTTGTAAGGTGAGCTAGCGTTTGTTTCCCAGTCCTAAATGGAGTTGAATTAGATGCAGTTTCTTGTCCTATGAGCAAGAGTTGTTTTCTGGTAAGAAGAGTCAATATTGCGCTCCTAATGCCATACACAGTACAAACAACATTCGTTACTGTTCTTTGCAAGTACAGTGTATTGGACAGAAGAGGAGCTACTGTTCTTGTCAGTTTCCTAAGCAGAGTTGAACCTGATATGGCCCATGTGTGTAGGAAGCACAGTTCTTTTGTTCTGACCAAGCTCACTTTTCTGGTCTTATAGGAAACACAGAAGAGTAGAAGAGTGCTCTTTTCTCAAAAGCAAAGTGCGTTTCTTGTAAGGTGAACTAGCGTTTGTTTCCCAGTCCTAAATGGAGTTGAATTACATTCAGTTTCTGGTCCTATGAGCAAGAGTTGTTTTCTGGTAAGAAGAGTCACTATTGCAATCCTATTGCCATACACAGTGCAAACAACACTCGCTACTGTTCTTTGCAAGTACAGTGTTTTGGACAGAAGAAGAGCTACTGTTCTTGTTAGTTTCCTAAGCAGAGTTGAACTAGTAATAGCCCGTGTGTGTAGGAAGCACAGTTCTTTTGTTCTGAGGAAGCTCAATGTTTTGGCCCTATAGGAAACACAGTAGAGTAGAAGAGTGCTCTTTTCTCAAAAGCAGAGTGTGTTTCTTGTAAGGCGACCTAGCGTTTGTTTTCCAGTCCTAAATGTAGTTGAATCACGTGCAGTTTCTGGTCCTACAAGCAAGAGTTGTTTTCTAGTAAGAAGAGTCACTATTGTGCTCCCATTGCCATACACAGGGCAAATAGGACTCGCATCTGTTCCCAGGATGTACAGTGTATTGGACTGAAGAGGATCTACTGTTCATGTCAGTTTCCTAAGCAAAGTTGAACTAGATATGGGCCGTGTGTGTTAGAAGTACACTTCTTTTGTTCTGAGCAACCTCACTCTTCTGGCCCTATAGGAAACACAGTAGAGTAGAAGAGTCCTCTTTTCTCAAAAGCAGAATGTGTTTATTGTAAGGCGAGCTAGCGTTTGTTTCCCAGTCCTAAAAGGAGTTCAATCACATGCAGTTTCTGGTCCTATGAGCAAGAGTTGTTTTATGGTAAGAAGAGTCACTATTGCGCTCCCATTGACATACACAGGGCAAATGGCACTGGCGTCTGTTCCCAGCATGTAAAGTGTATTGGACTGAAGAGAATCTACTGTTCTTGTCAGTTTCCTAGGCAGAGTTGAACTAGATATGGCCCGTGTGTAGGAAGCACAGTGCTTTTGTTCTGAGCTAGCTCACTCTTCTGGCCTATAGAAACACAGTAGAGTAGAAGAGTGCTCTTTTCTCAAAAGAAGAGTGTGTATCTTGTAAGACGAGCTTGCATTTGTTTCCCAGTCCTAAATGGAGTTGAATCACAAGCAGTTTCTGGTCCTAGGAGCAAGAGTTTTTTTCTGGAAAGGAAAGTCACTATTGTGCTCCCTTTGCCATACACAGTGCAAATAGCACTCGCGTCTGTTCCCAGCAAGTGCAGTGTATTGGACTGAAGAGGAGCTACTGCTCTTGTCAGTTTCCTAAGCAGAGTTGAACTAGATATGGCGCGTGTGTGTAGGAAGCACAGTTCTTTGTTCTGAGCAAGCTCACTGTTCGGACCCCATAGGAAACACAGTAGAATAGAAGAGTGCTCTTTTCTCAAAAGCAGAGTGTGTTTCTTGTAAGGCGAGCTAGTGTTTGTTTCGCAGTCCTAAATGGAGTTGAATCACATGCAGTTTCTAATCATACGAGCAAGAGTTGTTTTCTGGTAAGAAGAGTCACTATTGCCCTCCCATTGTCATACACAGGGCAAATAGCACTGGCGTCTGTTCCCAGTATGTACAGTGTATTGGACTGAAGATGATCTACTGTTCTTGTCAGTTTCCTAAGCAGAGTTGAACTAGACATGGCCCGTGTGTTTAGGAAGCACAGTTCTTTTGTTCTGAGCTAGCTCACTCTTCTGGCCTATATAAACTCAGTAGAGTAGAAGAGTGCTCTTTTCTCAAAAGAAGAGTGTGTATCTTGTAAGACGAGCTTGCATTTGTTTCCCAGTCCTAAATGGAGTTGAATCACAAGCAGTTTCTGGTCCTAGGAGCAAGAGTTTTTTTCTGGAAAGGAAAGTCACTATTGTGCTCCCTTTGCCATACACAGTGCAAATAGCACTCGCGTCTGTTCCCAGCAAGTACAGTGTATTGGACTGAAGAGGAGCTACTGCTCTTGTCAGTTTCCTAAGCAGAGTTGAACTAGATATGGCGCGTGTGTGTAGGAAGCACAGTTCTTTGTTCTGAGCAAGCTCACTGTTCGGACCCCATAGGAAATACAGTAGAATAGAAGAGTGCTCTTTTCTCAAAAGCAGAGTGTGTTTCTTGTAAGGCGAGCTAGTGTTTGTTTCGCAGTCCTAAATGGAGTTGAATCACATGCAGTTTCTAATCATACGAGCAAGAGTTGTTTTGTGGTAAGAAGAGTCACTATTGCCCTCCCATTGTCATACACAGGGCAAATAGCACTGGCGTCTGTTCCCAGCATGTACAGTGTATTGGACTGAAGATGATCTACTGTTCTTGTCAGTTTCCTAAGCAGAGTTGAACTAGACATGGCCCGTGTGTTTAGGAAGCACAGTTCTTTTGTTCTGAGCTAGCTCACTCTTCTGGCCTATATAAACTCAGTAGAGTAGAAGAGTGCTCTTTTCTCAAAAGCAGAGTGTGTTTCTTGTAAGATGAGCTTGCGTTTGTTTCCCAGTCCTAAATGGAGTTGAATCACATGCAGTTTCTGGTCCTACGAGCAAGGGATGTTTTCTGGTAAGGAAAGTCACTATTGTGCTCCCTTTGCCATAAACAGTGCAAATAGCACTCACGTCTGTTCCCAGCAAGTACAGTGTATTGGACTGAAGAGGAGCTACTGTTCTTGTCAGTTTCCTAAGCAGAGTTGAACGAGATATGGCCCGTGTGTGTAGGAAGCACAGTTCTTTTGTTCTGAGCAAGCTCACTGTTTTGGTCCTATAGGAAACAAAGAAGAGTAGAAGTGTGCTCTTTTCTCAAAAGCATAGTGTGTTTCTTGTAAGGTGAGCTAGCGTTTTTTTCCCAGTTTTAAATGGAGTTGAATTACATGCAATTTCTTGTCCTATGAGCAAGAATTGTTTTCTGGTAAGAAGAGTCACTATTGCGCTCCTATTGCCATACACAGTGCAAACAACACTTGCTACTGTTCTTTGCAAGTACAGTGCATTGGACAGAAGAGGAGCTACTGTTCTTGTCAGTTTCCTAAGCAGAGTTGAACTAGATATGGCCCGTGTGTGTAGGAAGCACAGTTCTTTTGTTCTGAGCAAGCTCACTGTTCGGACCCCATAGGAAACACAGTAGAGTAGAAGAGTGCTCTTTTCTCAAAAGCACAGTGTGTTTCTTGTAAGGCGAGCTACCGTTTGTTTCCCAGTCCAAAATGGAGTTGAATCACATGCAGTTTATGGTCCTATGAGCAAGAATTGTTTTCTGGTAAGAAGAGTCACTATTGCGCTCCTATTGCCATACACAGTGCAAACAACACTCGCTACTGTTCTTTGCAAGTACAGTGTTTTGGACAGAAGAAGAGCTACTGTTCTTGTTAGTTTCCTAAGCAGAGTTGAACGAGATATGGCCCGTGTGTGTAGGAAGCACAGTTCTTTTGTTCTGAGCAAGCTCACTCTTCAGACCCCATAGGAAACACAGTAGAGTAGAAGAGTGCTCTTTTCTCAAAAGCAGAATGTGTTTCTTGTAAGGCGAGCTAGCGTTTGTTTCCCAGTCCTAAATGGAGTTGAATCACATGCAGTTTCTGATCCTAGTAGCAAGAATTGTTTTCTGGTAAGAAGAGTCACTATTGCCCTCCCATTGTCATACACAGGGCAAATAGCACTGGCGTCTGTTCCCAGTATGTACAGTGTATTGGACGGAAGATGATCTACTGTTCTTGGCAGTTTCCTAAGCAGAGTTGAACTAGTAATAGCCAGTGTGTGTAGGAAGCACAGTTCTTTTGTTCTGAGGAAGCTCAATGTTTTGGCCCTATAGGAAACACAGTAGAGTAGAAGAGTGCTCTTTTCTCAAAAGCAGAGTGTGTTTCTTGTAAGGCGACCTAGCGTTTGTTTTCCAGTCCTAAATGTAGTTGAATCACGTGCAGTTTCTGGTCCTACAAGCAAGAGTTGTTTTCTAGTAAGAAGAGTCACTATTGTGCTCCCATTGCCATACACAGGGCAAATAGGACTCGCATCTGTTCCCAGGATGTATAGTGTATTGGACTGAAGAGGATCTACTGTTCTTGTCAGTTTCCTAAGCAAAGTTGAACTAGATATGGGCCGTGTGTGTTAGAAGTACACTTCTTTTGTTCTGAGCAACCTCACTCTTCTGGCCCTATAGGAAACACAGTAGAGTAGAAGAGTCCTCTTTTCTCAAAAGCAGAATGTGTTTATTGTAAGGCGAGCTAGCGTTTGTTTCCCAGTCCTAAATGGAGTTCAATCACATGCAGTTTCTGGTCCTATGAGCAAGAGTTGTTTTATGGTAAGAAAAGTCACTATTGCGCTCCCATTGACATACACAGGGCAAATGGCACTGGCGTCTGTTCCCAGCATGTAAAGTGTATTGGACTGAAGAGAATCTACTGTTCTTGTCAGTTTCCTAAGCAGAGTTGAACTAGATATGGCCCGTGTGTAGGAAGCACAGTTCTTTTGTTCTGAGCTAGCTCACTCTTCTGGCCTATAGAAACACAGTAGAGTAGAAGAGTGCTCTTTTCTCAAAAGAAGAGTGTGTATCTTGTAAGACGAGCTTGCATTTGTTTCCCAGTCCTAAATGGAGTTGAATCACAAGCAGTTTCTGGTCCTAGGAGCAAGAGTTTTTTTCTGGAAAGGAAAGTCACTATTGTGCTCCCTTTGCCATACACAGTGCAAATAGCACTCGCGTCTGTTCCCAGCAAGTACAGTGTATTGGACTGAAGAGGAGCTACTGCTCTTGTCAGTTTCCTAAGCAGAGTTGAACTAGATATGGCGCGTGTGTGTAGGAAGCACAGTTCTTTGTTCTGAGCAAGCTCACTGTTCGGACCCCATAGGAAACACAGTAGAATAGAAGAGTGCTCTTTTCTCAAAAGCAGAGTGTGTTTCTTGTAAGGCGAGCTAGTGTTTGTTTCGCAGTCCTAAATGGAGTTGAATCACATGCAGTTTCTAATCATACGAGCAAGAGTTGTTTTGTGGTAAGAAGAGTCACTATTGCCCTCCCATTGTCATACACAGGGCAAATAGCACTGGCGTCTGTTCCCAGCATGTACAGTGTATTGGACTGAAGATGATCTACTGTTCTTGTCAGTTTCCTAAGCAGAGTTGAACTAGACATGGCCCGTGTGTTTAGGAAGCACAGTTCTTTTGTTCTGAGCTAGCTCACTCTTCTGGCCTATATAAACTCAGTAGAGTAGAAGAGTGCTCTTTTCTCAAAAGCAGAGTGTGTTTCTTGTAAGATGAGCTTGCGTTTGTTTCCCAGTCCTAAATGGAGTTGAATCACATGCAGTTTCTGGTCCTACGAGCAAGGGATGTTTTCTGGTAAGGAAAGTCACTATTGTGCTCCCTTTGCCATAAACAGTGCAAATAGCACTCACGTCTGTTCCCAGCAAGTACAGTGTATTGGACTGAAGAGGAGCTACTGTTCTTGTCAGTTTCCTAAGCAGAGTTGAACGAGATATGGCCCGTGTGTGTAGGAAGCACAGTTCTTTTGTTCTGAGCAAGCTCACTGTTTTGGTCCTATAGGAAACAAAGAAGAGTAGAAGTGTGCTCTTTTCTCAAAAGCATAGTGTGTTTCTTGTAAGGTGAGCTAGCGTTTTTTTCCCAGTTTTAAATGGAGTTGAATTACATGCAATTTCTTGTCCTATGAGCAAGAATTGTTTTCTGGTAAGAAGAGTCACTATTGCGCTCCTATTGCCATACACAGTGCAAACAACACTCGCTACTGTTCTTTGCAAGTACAGTGCATTGGACAGAAGAGGAGCTACTGTTCTTGTCAGTTTCCTAAGCAGAGTTGAACTAGATATGGCCCGTGTGTGTAGGAAGCACAGTTCTTTTGTTCTGAGCAAGCTCACTGTTCGGACCCCATAGGAAACACAGTAGAGTAGAAGAGTGCTCTTTTCTCAAAAGCACAGTGTGTTTCTTGTAAGGCGAGCTACCGTTTGTTTCCCAGTCCAAAATGGAGTTGAATCACATGCAGTTTATGGTCCTATGAGCAAGGGATGTATTCTGGTAAGGAAAGTCACTATTGTGCTCCCTTTGCCATAAACAGTGCAAATTGCACTCACGTCTGTTCCCAGCAAGTACAGTGTATTGGACTGAAGAGGAGCTACTTTTCTTGTCAGTTTTTTAAGCAGAGTTGAATGAGATATGGCCCGTGTGTGTAGGAAGCACAGTTCTTTTGTTCTGAGGAAGCTCACTGTTTTGGTCCTATAGGAAACACAGAAGAGTAGAAGAGTGCTCTTTTCTCAAAGCAGAGTGTGTTTTTTGTAAGGTGAGCTAGCGTTTGTTTCCCAGTCCTAAATGGAGTTGAATTAGATGCAGTTTCTTGTCCTATGAGCAAGAGTTGTTTTCTGGTAAGAAGAGTCAATATTGCGCTCCTAATGCCATACACAGTACAAACAACATTCGTTACTGTTCTTTGCAAGTACAGTGTATTGGACAGAAGAGGAGCTACTGTTCTTGTCAGTTTCCTAAGCAGAGTTGAACCTGATATGGCCCATGTGTGTAGGAAGCACAGTTCTTTTGTTCTGACCAAGCTCACTTTTCTGGTCTTATAGGAAACACAGAAGAGTAGAAGAGTGCTCTTTTCTCAAAAGCAAAGTGCGTTTCTTGTAAGGTGAACTAGCGTTTGTTTCCCAGTCCTAAATGGAGTTGAATTACATTCAGTTTCTGGTCCTATGAGCAAGAGTTGTTTTCTGGTAAGAAGAGTCACTATTGCAATCCTATTGCCATACACAGTGCAAACAACACTCGCTACTGTTCTTTGCAAGTACAGTGTTTTGGACAGAAGAAGAGCTACTGTTCTTGTTAGTTTCCTAAGCAGAGTTGAACTAGTAATAGCCCGTGTGTGTAGGAAGCACAGTTCTTTTGTTCTGAGGAAGCTCAATGTTTTGGCCCTATAGGAAACACAGTAGAGTAGAAGAGTGCTCTTTTCTCAAAAGCAGAGTGTGTTTCTTGTAAGGCGACCTAGCGTTTGTTTTCCAGTCCTAAATGTAGTTGAATCACGTGCAGTTTCTGGTCCTACAAGCAAGAGTTGTTTTCTAGTAAGAAGAGTCACTATTGTGCTCCCATTGCCATACACAGGGCAAATAGGACTCGCATCTGTTCCCAGGATGTACAGTGTATTGGACTGAAGAGGATCTACTGTTCATGTCAGTTTCCTAAGCAAAGTTGAACTAGATATGGGCCGTGTGTGTTAGAAGTACACTTCTTTTGTTCTGAGCAACCTCACTCTTCTGGCCCTATAGGAAACACAGTAGAGTAGAAGAGTCCTCTTTTCTCAAAAGCAGAATGTGTTTATTGTAAGGCGAGCTAGCGTTTGTTTCCCAGTCCTAAAAGGAGTTCAATCACATGCAGTTTCTGGTCCTATGAGCAAGAGTTGTTTTATGGTAAGAAGAGTCACTATTGCGCTCCCATTGACATACACAGGGCAAATGGCACTGGCGTCTGTTCCCAGCATGTAAAGTGTATTGGACTGAAGAGAATCTACTGTTCTTGTCAGTTTCCTAGGCAGAGTTGAACTAGATATGGCCCGTGTGTAGGAAGCACAGTGCTTTTGTTCTGAGCTAGCTCACTCTTCTGGCCTATAGAAACACAGTAGAGTAGAAGAGTGCTCTTTTCTCAAAAGAAGAGTGTGTATCTTGTAAGACGAGCTTGCATTTGTTTCCCAGTCCTAAATGGAGTTGAATCACAAGCAGTTTCTGGTCCTAGGAGCAAGAGTTTTTTTCTGGAAAGGAAAGTCACTATTGTGCTCCCTTTGCCATACACAGTGCAAATAGCACTCGCGTCTGTTCCCAGCAAGTGCAGTGTATTGGACTGAAGAGGAGCTACTGCTCTTGTCAGTTTCCTAAGCAGAGTTGAACTAGATATGGCGCGTGTGTGTAGGAAGCACAGTTCTTTGTTCTGAGCAAGCTCACTGTTCGGACCCCATAGGAAACACAGTAGAATAGAAGAGTGCTCTTTTCTCAAAAGCAGAGTGTGTTTCTTGTAAGGCGAGCTAGTGTTTGTTTCGCAGTCCTAAATGGAGTTGAATCACATGCAGTTTCTAATCATACGAGCAAGAGTTGTTTTCTGGTAAGAAGAGTCACTATTGCCCTCCCATTGTCATACACAGGGCAAATAGCACTGGCGTCTGTTCCCAGTATGTACAGTGTATTGGACTGAAGATGATCTACTGTTCTTGTCAGTTTCCTAAGCAGAGTTGAACTAGACATGGCCCGTGTGTTTAGGAAGCACAGTTCTTTTGTTCTGAGCTAGCTCACTCTTCTGGCCTATATAAACTCAGTAGAGTAGAAGAGTGCTCTTTTCTCAAAAGCAGAGTGTGTTTCTTGTAAGATGAGCTTGCGTTTGTTTCCCAGTCCTAAATGGAGTTGAATCACATGCAGTTTCTGGTCCTACGAGCAAGGGATGTTTTCTGGTAAGGAAAGTCACTATTGTGCTCCCTTTGCCATAAACAGTGCAAATTGCACTCACGTCTGTTCCCAGCAAGTACAGTGTATTGGACTGAAGAGGAGCTACTGTTCTTGTCAGTTTTTTAAGCAGAGTTGAATGAGATATGGCCCGTGTGTTTAGGAAGCACAGTTCTTTTGTTCTGAGCAAGCTCACTGTTTTGGTCCTATAGGAAACACAGAAGAGTAGAAGAGTGCTCTTTTCTCAAAGCAGAGTGTGTTTCTTGTAAGGTGAGCTAGCGTTTGTTTCCCAGTCCTAAATGGAGTTGAATTAGATGCAGTTTCTTGTCCTATGAGCAAGAGTTGTTTTCTGGTAAGAAGAGTCAATATTGTGCTGCCATTGTCATACACAGTGCAAATAGCACTCCTGTCTGTTCCCAGCAAGTACAGTGTATTGGACAGAAGAGGAGCTACTGTTCTTGTCAGTTTCCTAAGCAGAGTTGAACTAGATATGGCCCATGTGTGTAGGAAGCACAGTTCTTTTGTTCTGAGCAAGCTCACTGTTCGGACCCCATAGGAAACACAGTAGAATAGAAGAGTGCTCTTTACTCAAAAGCAGAGTGTGTTTCTTGTATGGCGAGCTAATATTTGTTTCGCAGTCCTAAATGGAGTTGAATCCCATGCAGTTTCTGATCATACGAGCAAGAGTTGTTTTCTGGTAAGAAGAGTCACTATTGCCCTCCCATTGTCATACACAGGGCAAATAGCACTGGGGTCTGTTCCCAGCATGTACAGTGTATTGGACTGAAGATGATCTACTGTTCTTGTCAGTTCCCTAAGCAGAGTTGAACTAGATATGGCCCGTGTGTGTAGGAAGCACAGTTCTTTTGTTCTGAGCTAGCTCACTCTTCTGGCATATAGAAACACAGTAGAGTAGAAGAGTGCTCTTTTCTCAAAAGCAGAGTGTGTTTCTTGTAAGATGAGCTTGAGTTTGTTTCCCAGTCCTAAATCGAGTTGAATCACATGCAGTTTCTGGTCCTATGAGAAAGGGATGTTTTCTGGTAAGGAAAGTCACTATTGTGCTCCCTTTGCCATAAACAGTGCAAATAGCACTCAAGTCTGTTCCCAGCAAGTACAGTGTATTGGACTGAAGAGGATCTACTGTTCTTGTCAGTTTCCTAAGCAGAGTTGAATGAGATATGGCCCGTGTGTGTAGGAAGCACAGTTCTTTTGTTCTGAGCAAGCTCACTGTTTTGGTCCTATAGGAAACACAGAAGAGTAGAAGAGTGCTCTTTTCTCAAAGCAGAGTGTGTTTCTTGTAAGGTGAGCTAGCGTTTATTTCCCAGTCCTAAATGGAGTTGAATTAGATGCAGTTTCTTGTCCTATGAGCAAGAGTTGTTTTCTGGTAAGAAGAGTCACTATTGCGCTCCTATTGCCATACACAGTACAAACAACACTTGCTACTGTTCTTTGCAAGTACAGTGTATTGGACAGAAGAGGAGCTACTGTTCTTGTCAGTTTCTTAAGCAGAGTTGAACTAGATATGGCCCATGTGTGTAGGAAGCACAGTTCTTTTGTTCTGAGCAAGCTCACTGTTCTGGTCCTATAGGAAACACAGAAGAGTAGAAGAGTGCTCTTTTCTCAAAAGCAAAGTGTGTTTCTTGTAAGGTGAGCTAGCGTTTGTTTCCCAGTCCTAAATGGAGTTGAATTACATTCAGTTTCTGGTCCTATGAGCAAGAGTTGTTTTCTGGTAAGAAGAGTCACTATTGCAATCCTATTGCCATACACAGTGCAAACAACACTCGCTACTGTTCTTGCAAGTACAGTGTTTTGGACAGAAGAAGAGCTACTGTTCTTGTTAGTTTCCTAAGCAGAGTTGAACGAGATATGGCCCGTGTGTGTAGGAAGCACAGATCTTTTGTTCTGAGCAAGCTCACTCTTCAGACCCCATAGGAAACACAGTAGAGTAGAAGAGTGCTCTTTTCTCAAAAGCAGAATGTGTTTCTTGTAAGGCGAGCTAGCGTTTGTTTCCCAGTCCTAAATGGAGTTGAATCACATGAAGTTTCTGATCCTAGTAGCAAGAATTGTTTTCTGGTAAGAAGAGTCACTATTGCCCTCCCATTGTCATACACAGGGCAAATAGCACTGGCGTCTGTTCCCAGTATGTACAGTGTATTGGACGGAAGATGATCTACTGTTCTTGGCAGTTTCCTAAGCAGAGTTGAACTAGTAATAGCCAGTGTGTGTAGGAAGCACAGTTCTTTTGTTCTGAGGAAGCTCAATATTTTGGCCCTATAGGAAACACAGTAGAGTAGAAGAGTGCTCTTTTCTCAAAAGCAGAGTGTGTTTCTTGTAAGGCGACCTAGCGTTTGTTTTCCAGTCCTAAATGTAGTTGAATCACGTGCAGTTTCTGGTCCTACAAGCAAGAGTTGTTTTCTAGTAAGAAGAGTCACTATTGTGCTCCCATTGCCATACACAGGGCAAATAGGACTCGCATCTGTTCCCAGGATGTACAGTGTATTGGACTGAAGAGGATCTACTGTTCTTGTCAGTTTCCTAAGCAAAGTTGAACTAGATATGGGCCGTGTGTGTTAGAAGTACACTTCTTTTGTTCTGAGCAACCTCACTCTTCTGGCCCTATAGGAAACACAGTAGAGTAGAAGAGTCCTCTTTTCTCAAAAGCAGAATGTGTTTATTGTAAGGCGAGCTAGCGTTTGTTTCCCAGTCCTAAATGGAGTTCAATCACATGCAGTTTCTGGTCCTATGAGCAAGAGTTGTTTTATGGTAAGAAAAGTCACTATTGCGCTCCCATTGACATACACAGGGCAAATGGCACTGGCGTCTGTTCCCAGCATGTAAAGTGTATTGGACTGAAGAGAATCTACTGTTCTTGTCAGTTTCCTAAGCAGAGTTGAACTAGATATGGCCCGTGGGTAGGAAGCACAGTTCTTTTGTTCTGAGCTAGCTCACTCTTCTGGCCTATAGAAACACAGTAGAGTAGAAGAGTGCTCTTTTCTCAAAAGAAGAGTGTGTATCTTGTAAGACGAGCTTGCATTTGTTTCCCAGTCCTAAATGGAGTTGAATCACAAGCAGTTTCTGGTCCTAGGAGCAAGAGTTTTTTTCTGGAAAGGAAAGTCACTATTGTGCTCCCTTTGCCATACACAGTGCAAATAGCACTCGCGTCTGTTCCCAGCAAGTACAGTGTATTGGACTGAAGAGGAGCTACTGCTCTTGTCAGTTTCCTAAGCAGAGTTGAACTAGATATGGCGCGTGTGTGTAGGAAGCACAGTTCTTTGTTCTGAGCAAGCTCACTGTTCGGACCCCATAGGAAATACAGTAGAATAGAAGAGTGCTCTTTTCTCAAAAGCAGAGTGTGTTTCTTGTATGGCGAGCTAGTGTTTGTTTCGCAGTCCTAAATGGAGTTGAATCACATGCAGTTTCTAATCATACGAGCAAGAGTTGTTTTCTGGTAAGAAGAGTCACTATTGCCCTCCCATTGTCATACACAGGGCAAATAGCACTGGCGTCTGTTCCCAGCATGTACAGTGTATTGGACTGAAGATGATCTACTGTTCTTGTCAGTTTCCTAAGCAGAGTTGAACTAGACATGGCCCGTGTGTTTAGGAAGCACAGTTCTTTTGTTCTGAGCTAGCTCACTCTTCTGGCCTATATAAACTCAGTAGAGTAGAAGAGTGCTCTTTTCTCAAAAGCAGAGTGTGTTTCTTGTAAGATGAGCTTGCGTTTGTTTCCCAGTCCTAAATGGAGTTGAATCACATGCAGTTTCTGGTCCTACGAGCAAGGGATGTTTTCTGGTAAGGAAAGTCACTATTGTGCTCCCTTTGCCATAAACAGTGCAAATAGCACTCACGTCTGTTCCCAGCAAGCACAGTGTATTGGACTGAAGAGGAGCTACTGTTCTTGTCAGTTTCCTAAGCAGAGTTGAACGAGATATGGCCCGTGTGTGTAGGAAGCACAGTTCTTTTGTTCTGAGCAAGCTCACTGTTTTGGTCCTATAGGAAACAAAGAAGAGTAGAAGTGTGCTCTTTTCTCAAAAGCATAGTGTGTTTCTTGTAAGGTGAGCTAGCGTTTTTTTCCCAGTTTTAAATGGAGTTGAATTACATGCAATTTCTTGTCCTATGAGCAAGAATTGTTTTCTGGTAAGAAGAGTCACTATTGCGCTCCTATTGCCATACACAGTGCAAACAACACTCGCTACTGTTCTTTGCAAGTACAGTGCATTGGACAGAAGAGGAGCTACTGTTCTTGTCAGTTTCCTAAGCAGAGTTGAACTAGATATGGCCCGTGTGTGTAGGAAGCACAGTTCTTTTGTTCTGAGCAAGCTCACTGTTCGGACCCCATAGGAAACACAGTAGAGTAGAAGAGTGCTCTTTTCTCAAAAGCACAGTGTGTTTCTTGTAAGGCGAGCTACCGTTTGTTTCCCAGTCCAAAATGGAGTTGAATCACATGCAGTTTATGGTCCTACGAGCAAGAGATGTATTCTGGTAAGGAAAGTCACTATTGTGCTCCCTTTGCCATAAACAGTGCAAATTGCACTCACGTCTGTTCCCAGCAAGTACAGTGTATTGGACTGAAGAGGAGCTACTTTTCTTGTCAGTTTTTTAAGCAGAGTTGAATGAGATATGGCCCGTGTGTGTAGGAAGCACAGTTCTTTTGTTCTGAGGAAGCTCACTGTTTTGGTCCTATAGGAAACACAGAAGAGTAGAAGAGTGCTCTTTTCTCAAAGCAGAGTGTGTTTTTTGTAAGGTGAGCTAGCGTTTGTTTCCCAGTCCTAAATGGAGTTGAATTAGATGCAGTTTCTTGTCCTATGAGCAAGAGTTGTTTTCTGGTAAGAAGAGTCAATATTGCGCTCCTAATGCCATACACAGTACAAACAACATTCGCTACTGTTCTTTGCAAGTACAGAAAATTGGACAGAAGAGGAGCTACTGTTCTTGTCAGTTTCCTAAGCAGAGTTGAACCTGATATGGCCCATTATTGTAGGAAGCACAGTTCTTTTGTTCTGACCAAGCTCACTTTTCTGGTCTTATAGGAAACACAGAAGAGTAGAAGAGTGCTCTTTTCTCAAAAGCAAAGTGCGTTTCTTGTAAGGTGAGCTAGCGTTTGTTTCCCAGTCCTAAATGGAGTTGAATTACATTCAGTTTCTGGTCCTATGAGCAAGAGTTGTTTTCTGGTATGAAGAGTCACTATTGCAATCCTATTGCCATACACAGTGCAAACAACACTCGCTACTGTTCTTTGCAAGTACAGTGTTTTGGACAGAAGAAGAGCTACTGTTCTTGTTAGTTTCCTAAGCAGAGTTGAACTAGTAATAGCCCGTGTGTGTAGGAAGCACAGTTCTTTGGTTCTGAGGAAGCTCAATGTTTTGGCCCTATAGGAAACACAGTAGAGTAGAAGAGTGCTCTTTTCTCAAAAGCAGAGTGTGTTTCTTGTAAGGCGACCTAGCGTTTGTTTTCCAGTCCTAAATGTAGTTGAATCACGTGCAGTTTCTGGTCCTACAAGCAAGAGTTGTTTTCTAGTAAGAAGAGTCACTATTGTGCTCCCATTGCCATACACAGGGCAAATAGGACTCGCATCTGTTCCCAGATGTACAGTGTATTGGACTGAAGAGGATCTACTGTTCTTGTCAGTTTCCTAAGCAAAGTTGAACTAGATATGGGCCGTGTGTGTTAGAAGTACACTTCTTTTGTTCTGAGCAACCTCACTCTTCTGGCCCTATAGGAAACACAGTAGAGTAGAAGAGTCCTCTTTTCTCAAAAGCAGAATGTGTTTATTGTAAGGCGAGCTAGCGTTTATTTCCCAGTCCTAAAAGGAGTTCAATCACATGCAGTTTCTGGTCCTATGAGCAAGAGTTGTTTTATGGTAAGAAGAGTCACTATTGCGCTCCCATTGACATACACAGGGCAAATGGCACTGGCGTCTGTTCCCATCATGTAAAGTGTATTGGACTGAAGAGAATCTACTGTTCTTGTCAGTTTCCTAGGCAGAGTTGAACTAGATATGGCCCGTGTAGGAAGCACAGTTCTTTTGTTCTGAGCTAGCTCACTCTTCTGGCCTATAGAAACACAGTAGAGTAGAAGAGTGCTCTTTTCTCAAAAGAAGAGTGTGTATCTTGTAAGACGAGCTTGCATTTGTTTCCCAGTCCTAAATGGAGTTGAATCACAAGCAGTTTCTGGTCCTAGGAGCAAGAGTTTTTTTTCTGGAAAGGAAAGTCACTATTGTGCTCCCTTTGCCATACACAGTGCAAATAGCACTCGCGTCTGTTCCCAGCAAGTACAGTGTATTGGACTGAAGAGGAGCTACTGCTCTTGTCAGTTTCCTAAGCAGAGTTGAACTAGATATGGCGCGTGTGTGTAGGAAGCACAGTTCTTTGTTCTGAGCAAGCTCACTGTTCGGACCCATAGGAAATACAGTAGAATAGAAGAGTGCTCTTTTCTCAAAAGCAGAGTGTGTTTCTTGTAAGGCGAGCTAGTGTTTGTTTCGCAGTCCTAAATGGAGTTGAATCACATGCAGTTTCTAATCATACGAGCAAGAGTTGTTTTCTGGTAAGAAGAGTCACTATTGCCCTCCCATTGTCATACACAGGGCAAATAGCACTGGCGTCTGTTCCAGCATGTACAGTGTATTGGACTGAAGATGATCTACTGTTCTTGTCAGTTTCCTAAGCAGAGTTGAACTAGACATGGCCGTGTGTTTAGGAAGCACAGTTCTTTTGTTCTGAGCTAGCTCACTCTTCTGGCCTATATAAACTCAGTAGAGTAGAAGAGTGCTCTTTTCTCAAAAGCAGAGTGTGTTTCTTGTAAGATGAGCTTGCGTTTGTTTCCCAGTCCTAAATGGAGTTGAATCACATGCAGTTTCTGGTCCTACGAGCAAGGGATGTTTTCTGGTAAGGAAAGTCACTATTGTGCTCCCTTTGCCATAAACAGTGCAAATAGCACTCACGTCTGTTCCCAGCAAGCACAGTGTATTGGACTGAAGAGGAGCTACTGTTCTTGTCAGTTTCCTAAGCAGAGTTGAACGAGATATGGCCCGTGTGTGTAGGAAGCACAGTTCTTTTGTTCTGAGCAAGCTCACTGTTTTGGTCCTATAGGAAACAAAGAAGAGTAGAAGTGTGCTCTTTTCTCAAAAGCATAGTGTGTTTCTTGTAAGGTGAGCTAGCGTTTTTTTTCCCAGTTTTAAATGGAGTTGAATTACATGCAATTTCTTGTCCTATGAGCAAGAATTGTTTTCTGGTAAGAAGAGTCACTATTGCGCTCCTATTGCCATACACAGTGCAAACAACACTCGCTACTGTTCTTTGCAAGTACAGTGCATTGGACAGAAGAGGAGCTACTGTTCTTGTCAGTTTCCTAAGCAGAGTTGAACTAGATATGGCCCGTGTGTGTAGGAAGCACAGTTCTTTTGTTCTGAGCAAGCT
>NW_026738097.1:0-25322 GCF_949786415.1 Peromyscus eremicus
CCAATCTTTCTCTGTCAGAAGCTGCTTACACACCCCAACTGCCCTCATTTCACTGATTGCTGGCCTGTTTCATACTTGAATATTATCCATGTTCTTGGACTATATTTACATCTGACCAACTAGAAGACTACTGTAACAAAACAGGTTTGATTTCCACAAATGGTAGAGACAGAATTCAAAGGACTTAGTGATAGTAATCAAAGTGAGTAAGAAAAAGAATGGAGTTATACTTGCTTCTAGATTTGTGATCTGAGAAGTCAGAAGCACAAGTCACAGATGAACTTGTTCCATTAATTAAACAGCACAAAGAAGCTAGAGTGAGTCTGTGTTATAGAGAGTAGCATTAGTGAGCATGGCATTTTCTGAGTGCTCAACATAAAATACTTCAGTTCATGTCACTGTCATGACAGAGACAGAAGCCACTGTAATCCTCATGTCCCATTTAACCAGGCTAAATATGTAAGCTAGAAAAACTCAAGAAACAAATTAAGCAGCTAAGAAACAAGAGAAAGTTCGAGCTCAATCAGAAACCACTACTGTCATGACAACACAGAACTTGACAGCTGGAACAAGCACTGTGGCTGGGCACCGTCACAGAGGAGAACGAGCAGGTTTTAGGACAAGGCAGGTCCTCCCTGACTAGGACAGTGCTCGAAACCTTTTCTAAGTGGAAAAGACCGTAAGGAGTAAAGCCTTA
The DNA here is from genome assembly GCF_949786415.1 of Peromyscus eremicus. Lineage (NCBI taxonomy): Eukaryota > Metazoa > Chordata > Mammalia > Rodentia > Cricetidae > Peromyscus > Peromyscus eremicus. Next base: position 698 of record NW_026738097.1, read on the forward strand.
ACTACACACAACAACCTACCAAATACCCTGATTTAGCAACCCAGTCCGATGTAGACTACTGGGTGCTTACCCTGCTTGTGTGGCTGACTCGGAGCTGTGGCTCCCTGTGTCTACCCAGCATTTCCAGAGTGTATCATACTCCATACTCTAGCCCAGGAAAAGCAGAATTTAAAATCCGAAGCATGGCTTCTATTGAATGCTTGTTTTGACAGCACCAGAAAGTTGAGAAATCATAAACTGAGCCCACCTAAGTCAGATACTGTCTGTGCTGGTATGTCCCTCTACTACCCAAGGCGTGGCTTTCTCTTTTACTTTAGTACACAGTCACCTCAACGAACCCTCTGTAGCCATCTTACTGAAAACTGCAAACCACTTATTTACAGCCTACCCCTCCTTCTTGTCTGTCTTTCCCAATAATACTTATTATCATTTAACATATTAAATTATTTACTGTATATTCTACAATGAAATTTAAATCCAAAACAAAATCAATTTCATTATTCAGGAGAATGACAAAAAAGCCAGGCCTAACTACGGCACCCATTACTACACATTTTAACATTTTTAAAATCAGGATGAATGCTGGAATCAGTGAATTATTGCTACATTACTGTTGGTTTCTCTGACTATAAAGGAAGCTCATGAAAGTATATATTTTTATCAATTTACTCAGGGTATTTTGGGCGCTGCCTGACACTTTTGTTAAGTGCTCAGTAAGTCATTTTGTTTTTTGGGAGTTTTGTTTGTTTGTTTGTCTTTTCGAGACAAGGTTTTCCTGTGTAGCTTTGGAGCCTGTCCTGGAACTCACTCTGTAGCCCAGGCTGGCCTCGAACTCACAGAGATGCACCTGCCTCTGCCTCCCGAGTGCTGAGATTAAAGGTATGCGCCACCACCGCCCAGCTTCAGCAAGTCACTTTGAATGAATGACTCAGTACAAGCATAAAGGTGTTGCAAAGGGCAAATCCATTTATATTTAGACATGGGACACGAGACTGCAGATCATTTAGGATAAGAAGAAAAACATGTTATCAGAAACATCTGACAACCAGACTAGCAACAGCTTCTACCAGCAACAGTAGATGCCCAACAACAGTGTGCTATGAATTTCAAAATGTTAAAAGAAAACAGCTATCAAACCAGAATTCTGTATCGGGCCAAATTCATCCATTTATGGATAAGGGAGAGAAAACAAATTCCAAAGAGGCAAAGGTAGGAGCTGGAGAAATGGTTCAGCAGTTAGAGCACGTGTTGCTCTTGCAGGGGATCCAGGTTCAATTCCCAGCACACACCTAGTGGGTTCACAACCATCCATAATTCCAGTTGCAGGAGCTGACCTCTTCGGACACCAAGCATGCATATGGGTACACATATATACACAAAAGCAAAACACACACATAAAATAAAATAAATCCAAAGAGGCAAGTGCAAAGGTATCATCTATGGAGTCCGGTTGAAAGAGAAAATAAAATCCTTACCTAGCTAAGAGGAACAGAACCAAATAATGATAACAACTACCACCCCACCCGGGAGGGCTGCAGAAAATAGTTAAGGAATAAAGAATCTAGAAAAACAACCCAACCAAACAAGTTCAGATGAGGCTATAAAAAGGTAAGTCATTCTAATTAATTTGGAGAAACTACAAATTTATTTCATGATTTCCGTTTTAGCCAGAAGAGTCTCTCCTCAGGCCTGTACTTATCGTCTGGCATAAACATCCACGTACCTGCAGAGCGCGTGGGTCATACTTGCATCTTTCACGTTCGGGTCGGCGGTCAGGCTCCTGATGAGGACTGTGATCATCTGCAGAGGAATGTGCTGCACAAGGCTTGCCAAGGCGACTGAGGGCTCAAAGGACACATCTAGTTTTTAGTTAGAAAGATAGACAAACACAGCAAAGAGGTTCAAAGTTTAGTACTTCAAGGGAACCCCCCCCCCCCCACACACACACACTTGTAGTAAAGGTACTAGAAGTTGTTATTCTGTATCTCAGGAGTAGACTCTAAACTGAAAAAGTTAAATCATAGAAAAGAGAGGTTAGGAGTGAATAGCAATAATCACTCATTCTATAGAAACAGTGCTGAATTATAAAAACTATTGTTAAATGTAGTCAAGAAGCTACTTCATTGTTAATGTTACATTTTTGGGGGGGGGGTTTAGATACTGCTTTGAAAAGCAGTAATCAGAAAAAAAAAAATAGAACCAGTCAGATATCATTCTAATTTCCATGTTAGAGGTTCTAAAATAATTAAGAAATATTACAGTAGTCAATATAGTACTCTAAGAGAGACTTAAAAAATCTTGAGTAGACATTAAGGGGAAGGGGGCTGGCTTTGCTTATATAGACCGTCAGGCATTAAGACAGTCAGCTTCACTACTACAGTTTAAACACTTGGAAAAGAAATTAACAACTATGACAAACTACAAGTAAAATTACAGGAAGGGGAAGATAATGTACTTGGTATATAATAAATGCTTTACATTACAGGAGCTTTAAAAACTCAATCCTCATTTCTGGTCACAAGTTCAGTCCGACTGACAGATTTTAAAGCACCCTCAAGGACAGACACATAGACAAAATTCTTAGGTCAAAGTGTTTCCTTAGCCCTTTAAACCTTCCCAAGTTTCTAAGGATGCAGTTCCTGATAAAGACAAGACAAGCATCTCCCTAAGTTGTCATACTGCCTTGTCATACTTCCTGTTTTCATGCTACCTGGATCTCATAGACTGTTGTGGGGGGAAAATGACAATACTTTGATAGATTTTGCACCACCCATGATTTTTTTTTTTAAAAAAAATGAGAACACTGAAAAACAGAAAAATAACTTCAACGAGGTAAGTTACATACAGTAATAATAACATGGTAAGCATCACATGAGACCATTAGTCAGTAATGACTAGAAGCTTTTCATAATGGCTGTCAGCCTGTAAGCATTCCAAAACTGAAGCAGAGGCTGCGTAGTTAAGTGACCTGTTCAGTGACAAAGGTCTTTGGACTTAGTCATCCACAACCTTTTGGCTGCAACGTAGGATTCTGAATAAGGCAGTGAAGTGGAATAAAATTCTGGATAAGGGTGTTTAGATTTGTTCTCCATCAAGAATGCCTCTTACTGGAGGATTTACTCAAAATATGCTTGCCCACCTTCCAGTCCCCCCAAAGAGAATGTTTTCGGGCAGAAAGTGTAGTGCGTTTGAGACACGTTGTTGAATTTCCAAGGCATGTTTTCCTAAAATAATGACCCTTACCTGTGGAAGAGATGCTTGCAAAAACTTCTTGCAGAGAAGGCAGCAGCGTGGAGGGCTCAGCCTTCCAGATATTTTGTAGTAAGTTACTCACTTTTGTCACCTGGGAGACATACTCCCGCAGCTCCTTCTCCTGGGTGGACACACACTGGAAATGACCTATCGTTCGAACCAGCTGTTGACAGAAGGTAATGGACAGTTTCCCTTTGGGGACGCACTGCACGAAATCCGTCAGAAGGTCGCTCAGTCGGGCACAGAGCTGCGGCTCCGGCCTCTCACAGACCATTCGCAGCACCTCCACCTGCAGCAGGCTGAAGAGGTCCAGCACCGACGGGCAGCTCATGATCAGCTTCAGGCCGTTGTGAATGTAGTCCAGGATGGCTACGTCCTTCCTGTCCAGTGAGTGGTAGCCCTGTTGAAGGAGGCCCAGCACGAAGGTCTTGTTGAAGAAGGACTCGAACTCCGGCCGGTGGTACCGCGCGTAGGCCTCCAGCACCTGGTGGCCCACTTGCCGCTGGAAAGGGTCCGGACCCTCCAGGATGAGGCGGGTCGTCAGGTCAAACATGGCCTCGCACTGCGCTTCGTCGAGCCAGTGCTCCGCGGATTCCACCACCTTCCGCACAATCATCCGCTTGAGGGGCAGAGGGTGCGAGGAACTCACCAGGCCCTCCAGGATCTTGTCCATCGTCGCCACGCTGCAAGGCCAGGCCCAGGGGAGGAAGAGCGGGCGACGGCAGCCCCGGGGGGCAGCAAAGGGCCGCGGCGCAGCTGAGCTTGGAGCCAAGCAGCAGCAGCAGCAGCAGCAGCAGCAGCAGCAGCAGCAGCAGGTCCGGCCGCCACCACCGCCGCCGCCTCAGCAGCCACATCTATCGGGTGGGAGGGCCCATGCGAGCCGGGACGCCTAAGGGCCGCCGGTGCCCGCGGTTCGCCTCCAGCGCCCGAGGCCCGCACACGGCAGCCTCGCTGGGCCCGCGGCCCCTCTCGGCATCCGTGCTCAGGGGCCCTCCAGGCCCCCAGGCTGAGCCGGAAGGTGAGGAGCGCCTCCGCGTCCCGGGACGGTGAGGGCGTCCAGGCTCCCGCGGGCGGGCAGAAGAAAGGCGCCCCGGCTTGAGACAGGAGGCGCTGTCACTGGGAGCACCGCGAACAGCCAGGCAGAGGAACTGGAGGCGGCGAACACCCTTGACCCGGAAGCAGAAATACCGGCAAGTAGGAAGTGAAGCTGCGAGGTACCCCAGAGAGGTCCGCCCTCGCCCCACCCACTTCCTTCCGGTCTTTTCTCCTCTCCTACATTCGACCCACTTCCTTCTAGCCCCGCCCCTTCCCCCGCCTCTCGCCCCATCTGGCTCCTCCCCTCCCCTGCAGGCCGCGCCCCTTTCCCTGACGCGCAGGCGCCGCGGCACTGAATGAGTCGGGCAGCCACTTCCGCGTCACTGGAGAAGGAGCGGCGCGTCACAGGCAGGCGTCCGGAGCAGCCGCTCAGACACCCTAGAGCGGACCTCGCTGCCCGGAGGTTCTTGTCGCCTTACTTCGAAATTCTGTCGGTGTTGCTGGTTAGAGACGCAGACAGCACTGAGCACGACCGGATCGAGAGTCGGTTAGGCCGCTGGCGACTGCCCGGAGGGAAGCACTTGTCACGGAGCGGCCCTAACGCACTTTACAGGGAGCTTTTAAAGGCAAAGGACGCAGTACACTGCGTCCTTGTTTGCAGTTGGCGGGGAAGTAAAGTAAGCAAGCGGCTCAACAGAAGCCAAAACTTGCAGTTAGCTGGGGCGTTTCCCCGGGTTTCTAGGACAGGACTGGGTACAGGACTTTTCACGGTGGGTAGAAAAGGGGGTGGTGGTGGCGGTTTAAGCTTAAACCAAAGATGGCTCCAGCCGAGACAAGATGGAGGAACCTTTTACCCTGTCACAATCCAAGTCACGGTGCTTATGAAAATTCGAGGAAGTGTGTTTATTTGAAAATCTTGTGTCTGAGAAAGTTTTGGAAACTCGAGAAGTGAGGAAGTGAGAAAAGTATAAGAATAAACAAACTTCTTGAGAAATCTTTCAAAAGACCCTGTTGGGTCAAGACATGCTCCAGTGCCTAAGTGACTGGATTTTCCCCATGAAACCATTGCTCAGACATTGAGCGATGATTCGAAACAAGGTTGTGGTAAAAATACAGTTAATCAGCTTTTGTATCCTGTGCACAGTGTATAAGCTGCGCCTCAAGTAGTCTGGAGTGTGAAGTTGAGAATGAAAGTACGTGTATGTGCCTGTAAAAGAGTGCTTCGGAACGAAAACTTTTGATGATGCCATAAAGTTTACATTCAAGATCTTTTACGGCAAGGAAGGACAGATGCGGTCATCATACATGAGCCCTTTCAAGTTAACTCCCAAAGATTCAAAACAATTATAAACTCTAGGCCTGGGCATGTGACCATATGCTAAAAGTATCCAACAAGGTCCAGGATTTGACCCCCTTGTACAGAAACAAACAAAAACTTTAATCTCAGGCTTTTACTTTGGAAAGTGTTGCCTAATTATAGCTTATTTCAAACTTGTTTAATATAGCTGTGAAACCAGACATTGTTGGTTATTATTATATACCTTTTTATTGTCTAATAGGAAAAAAAAGGTGACTTGTTTCCATTTTGCTGGAATGTTTCTTTTTTTCTTAAGTTGCAAACATGATTGCATCAATATATTTAACACATCCATTTTCATAATATTAAAAATAGCAGTTGAGAGGCATTAGGACCTGGGTGAAGGGGAACTGGAGACTCAGTTTGTGGGAAGAGATGGGAAAAAAGAGGTTGGATCTAGACCCAGGAATGGCTTTCAAACTCCTTTTTTTTCGGGTAGGTAGACGATAAAGCCACAGAGAAAAGTCTGGTTGTCATTCCTGCTACATTTGAAAACAAATACAGCAAAGAAAGTAATTGTGGCATTTGTTGTTGCTTTTGTCCCAGGCTGCCCTCAGAAAGACTTAGTTGAGTGTTGACTTACTGACTCCTCTTGCCTCCCACCTCTCTAATGCTGGGCTCACCTGCCTTTGTCACTGTGCACTGTTTCATGAGGAATTTAAGCATAGAGTAGTTCCACTTCTAGGCATATACCTCAAAGAATTAAAAGCAATGACTACAATATATCAGCGTTCCTGGAATCATTATTTAAAATGACCTACAGGTAAAAACTATTCATGAAGAAATGAGTGGTTAAGAAAGATGTGATGCGTGCATACAAAGGGACATTATTCAGCATTAAAAGAATGAAATTTTGATACATGAACAAACGCTGGACACGGTAGCCTAAATGAAGGAGCTGCTCACAAAACAATAAATACTGTATGATCCCATGTATGTGCACTAACTAGAGTAGTCAAGTTAACAGAGACAGAAAAATAGGGTGTTTATTTAGAGGGTGTTCATTTCTGCTTAGAAAGAGGAACAGTTCTGGAAATGAACAGCACTGGTGATTGTATGATAGTGTGAAAATATTTTGCCACTGAACTTAACACTTTAAAGCTAAGTGTTCTGGCTGGAGATCACAGTGCTTGTTTGCCTAGCATGCATTAAACCCTGGACCTCGCACTTGGTAAACTGGGTAGGTGGTACATGCCTATAATACCAACACTCGGGAGGTAGATACAGGAGTATCAGGAGATTGGTATTATCTTTTTTTATATAGGTCACTCCAGGCTATGTGAAATGATGTAAAAAGAATATATAAAGAAGTTATCCAGCTAAAAATGGTCAAAGTGCATGAAACATTTAATTGAAAAAGGCATACAGATGGCAAATACGTATAGGAAAAGATACTCAGTATCACTAGCCACAAAAGCAATGCAGAGTAAAGCCATGAAGTACCAAAACATACTTGTTAGAACTTTAAAACTGGTGACAGTTCTGGCAAGGATGCAGAGAAAATAGATATTATTGGTGTTGATACAAAATGGTTTAGCTCCTCTGAAAAATTATTTGGCAGTTTGTTGTTTTCTTTTTAAAGCAGAGTCTCATTATGTAAACCCAGGTTTGCTTCAACTTGTAGTCTTTCTGCCTCAGACTCTGAAGTACTAGAATTATAGGCATGCTTCCCCACATCCATCTTACTCAGCAGCTTCTTAAAATTAAACATGTTGGCTGGAGCGATGGCTCAGCAGTTAAGAGTGCATACTGCCAGCATTTGGATCAAAGTCCCCACATTGGTTCATTCACAGAAGCCTGTAATTTCAGCTCCGGAGAGACCAGTGCCTGTGGCCTCAGTGTGCACCTGCACTGAAGTGTGCATATGCACTCCCACAAGGCATATGCATAACTTAAAAATCTTTCAAAATTAAACATGTAATTATCACATGACCATGTAGTTGAACTGTAAGGTATTTATTTCAGAGAAGTGAGAACTTATATTCAAATAAAAATAGTCATACACAGATGTTTACAGTAGTTTATGTGTAATAGTCAACAATAATGGCAATCAACGGAATAGTTAAACTGGATAAATAAACTGGTTCATTCAAAACAGAATACTAACAAGAAAAAGCAACAGACTGTTGATAGGCACACCCACTTGACAGATGTCAAGAGCATTATTCCAAGCTAAAGAGGCAGTCTCCAAGGTCATACACTAAGTCCCTTTATATAGTATAGTCAGGAAATAGAGATGAAAGATGGGTGGTTGTTACAGTTTGGGATGGTAGGGGAGGATGGGCATGACTAAAGTGTAGAACACAGTTGACTAATGGACTGGTTCTGTACCTGGATAAAATGGCATGCAACTGTACATACATGCATGCGTGCATACATCCATCATGCCAGTGTCGACTTCCTAATTTTTGTACTGTGCTATATTTAGGTAAGATGTATAACACTGGGGGAAATGAAAGGGAGGGTTCTAAGGATCTCTGTATTTGTAACTCTTTGTAATCAACTTGAAAATAAAAGGACAAGTGACCTCCCACTCTCGTATCCAGCCTTTGTTTGTAAGTGGTCAGAGCTTATGATTAGGTGATTCTGCTGCACCCTGTAGTATTCTCCCCAACAAACAAACAACCACAGCACAGTGTAATATTTAGAAACAGTGGTGCTGGAGCTTTCCAAATCATTTCAAGAGGCAAATGTAAACATGACTATGCAGAAATAATAAACTAACTGAATTTTCTCCCTTATCTAGTTATATATAACTGAAGAACAATGTATGGATAAGTTATGGTGGCCAAGAATAAAAGTTCTTATTTATACTCATCCTTAAGCTAAAAAAGAGTTAAGAGTTCTGTGTAATAAAGATCCCAGCATGTCTGGGCCCTACCCTTGTGTAATAAGGAATTGCTGATTGTGAAGAAGTGTAGACAGACTTATCTTAGGTTGCGTGGGATGCCATGACAACGTACCACACACTGGGAGGCTTAAACAACTGAAATGTAGTCTTTCACAGCTCTGGGTGCCAGAAGTTTAAAATCAGGTTGCCAGCAGACCTCTTTCTGGCTGTCACCTTGCTGTGTCTTCATATGAACACTTCTCTTTGTGTGTAAGGAGAAAGAAGAATTCCTACTCTTTCTCATCCCTCTCTTTTCTCTCTTGTCCATAGGAGCAGAAAGACTATCTGGGGAGAGGAAGGGGTCCAAAGAGATTTTGTTTACACACACACACACACACACACACACACACACACACACACACACACGAAAACAGAAGTGTAATGGTTTGTGGGGAGGAAGGGGGAAAGGAGTAGGGCCAAGGGAGGGTCATGGGGGTTAAATATGCTCTCTCTCTCTCTCTCTCTCTCTCTCTCTCTCTCTCTTTCTCTGTGTGTGTGTCTCTCTCTCTCGTCTCTCTCTGTCTCTGTCTCTCTGTCTCTGTCTCTCTATATGTGTGTGTGTGTCTCTCTCTGTCTCTCGTCTCACTCTCTCTGTCTCTCTGTCTCTGTCTCTCTCTATGTGTGTGTGTGTGTGTGTGTGTGTGTGTGTGTGTGTGTGAAAATGTCATGATGGAACTTATTTCATATGCTAAATAAAATTAAAAGGCTTAATAAAAACAAAAATAAGAAACACAAAAGAACATCAGTCTTATTAGATAAGTGCCACATTTAATTATCTTTTAAAGGTTTTTGTCTCCAAATATGATCACACAGGGGAAGTGAGGAAGTCATCATGGATTTGGGAGTTAGCCATGGGGGGCAAAACAAATCAGTTTCCCCTACTCTAGACTGTTCTTGCTCATAGCTGAAAAACAGCCAATTTTAAGTCAGTCTATCACCTGAAATAGAGGTCAATTGAATTTTAAATTGGGGTAGAGCTCAGAAATATGAAATTTTTAGCACCCTGAGTGATGCTTACTCATAAAAGACCTAAGCATCTTCTTGCATATCTTATAGTCAGAAAATAAGTGCAAACAGCTTAAGCCAATCACTGACATAATTGTAATGCTATAGGTTTTGTCTACTTTGTGGATAACTGTAATAAAGCTGCTTCTTTGTTTGATTTTTGTGTGTGCATTGTGTGGAATAGTAGAGAAAGAAACTCACTTAGAAAAATCTAGAATTTGAAGACATCTTAAAACTCAGGGAAAGGGCAGACTGAAAGGCAAACCGGCCTTACATTTGTGTTGTGAGCCACATGTGGTGTTAGACACAGTAACCCAGCACTTGGGAGGTTTGAGGCATCAAGAGTTCAGAGTCATCATCTGCTACAGAGTGCATTTGAGTCCATCCTGAGCTACATGAGACTTCGTCTCAAAAACCCAATATCCTTGGAACCTACATGGTAGAAATAGAACTGACTCCTGGAAGTTGTCCTTTGACCTCCCCAACACGTGCTGTGGTACCCGCTCCCCATAAATAAATTAATACTTTTTAAAAGAAATGAAAATGGAATTAGACGTGGTTCATATGATTGCTAGGCAGTTTTAGGGCCCTATTTGAAGCTAGAGATCATGAATATTAATGAGACCTGTCTATTTGGTTTTTTTTTTTTTTTGCATATAGCCATGTTCGACTTTACAGATCTAAGCAGAAAATAAATAAGTAGAGAGTGGGACGGAACCACCTGTGATATAGCCAAATCCAGGGAAGTAGATTCTAAGTGCCAGCACTTCTTACTAGGCCAGGGTTACTGACAGGGCTGGTGAGAAATGAATCTTGGCCAGGCACAGGTTGCAGGGGTCACAGGAAGACTGAGGCTGTGACAAGTTTATTGCAAGCAATCAGACTTTGTATGCCCTTATCAGAAACAAGATATACTGGTGGGTTCAAGGAAGAATACAGTGGTAGTTGCCAGGTTACAATGGCATTTGCAAGCTATACAGGGTACATGAGATTAATGTCTAAGCCCAATTGTCCTGTCAAATTTTTATATGCTTTGTTTACTTCTAAGGAGCACAGACAAACACAGAGGTGGCCTGAATGCTCCACGGCCCGAGGGAGTGCCTCAGTTTCTTAGGAACTAAAAGGCATACAGTGCCTCAGGAGCCATGGACTTCAAAAACCTATGACAGACACTTTTCAAAGCAGCTAGACTAGGCCAGCTCCATGGCTCCCTTGCACAGGATGAAGTCAGTAAAGAGTGTATAAGTGTAAGGGGATGGTTACAAATGACCACGGGGTTTGACTTGCAAAAGGCATTAGTGAGACTCTGAGGGAGTGAGAGAGTGGAAAAGTGCAGGAACAATAAATTGTAAGATCCGGTTGGGCCAGAAGCCTGCGTCCTGTAGTTTCCGTCAGAAAGACTGAGCTGGAAAGGTGCAAGGAGGTTAGAAATGGGGTAGTTCAAGTTCATATGTCAGGGAATGGCAAGGGTTGAGTTTTGACCGTGAGAGTAAGTGGCTGGAGGTGGGGTCGGAGCAGAACTGGGAAGGCAGGGGTCAGAACCTGTAAATTAGGGCACTGGGTGGCAGAATATTACATATCTGTGGGTACTGAAGTCAACTGTGAACTATGACAAAGGTAAGTTCTAAAGCCATATCCATGAATCAGGAGCTAAACTCTTTGAGTGTGTCACAGAAACAGCGCTGCAGCAGGGGCGTGTGGTACGGTAGCTCGCGCTAAAGGACGTTTCTTTGGAGAGGGAAACAGAAGAGTCCAAAGGCCTGTGTTGCGGACTGGGTCTCAGTAGGGCCATCAGACCGAGGGAGAACGGGGTGAAGGTGTTTAGGATAATTGGGATTTGGCGATGTCAGACAGACATAGACATCAGAGTATGTTGTGAAACTGGTGTAAGTTTACTGAACATCAGGCTGAGATTTTGTATAATCTTAACAAGGAACTAAGTCCAGGGGCAAAAGGAAAACAATAGACACAATCTTTTGTGGTCACACAATGTGGTTTTCAGAATGATTAATCCTTTCAGACAGAGACATGCTGTGGCCTGAACCCTAAGAGCCAGATCACGCACTCAATAACTAGTGATCCATTTCTAGTAATTTGTTAAAGACAGTTACAAAGTCCTCGCCAAGAGCCTTAGCCCACCTCTTTAGCACAGGTGTTACACCCCTCAATATAGCTGACCTTGTCTGTCTATCATATGTACATCATACCTTTTTGTTTCTAACCAGCCTTTCCATAAAAGGCAACTGATTTCATAACATTTTTTTCCCATGATTTATCCAACTGATTTCCTTTATAGTCATAAGCCCCTGTAAAAGGGGGTGGATCTAAGTAATTTTTATTTTTGGGATTTTAACGAGGGGGTGTCCACCATTTTTCATTAATACGGTATTGAATGTACTTTTTAACCATTTTTGTGGGGGTTGTCAGTTTTTTAAGTTCTCTTTTTTGTGAGTTTGTATGAGCTGAGTGAGGGTTATTTAACAATCTTTTTATTTTTAAATTTTTCCTTAGAGTCTATGGGAACCTGAATTATTAGCTATTTTTTTTTAATCCATCCATGAGTGCCCCCACTGAAGTAGGGGTTTTTTGTGTTATCTGCCCAAGGGCTTGAATCACTGGGGGCGGTGCGGTGTAACAGTTGAGGAGTTATCAGGTATGTCAAGTGAGCGTCTACGGGAGTCCAGGCACAGGGAGGTTGTTATTGTCAGGAAAGAAGAAAGAAGCAGGAGTCTTGCCAACCATCCACGGTAGGCTGGTCTTTAGGGAACAGTGTATCCAGGAACCATTGCTCGGGCTGATTGTCAGGGGACCGCTGGGGGCCTAGCCTTGAGAGACACGTGCCCCCCTTCCTCGGGAGACCACCAGATCGGCATTTGTCACACGGGTGACACCGTCGCCGGTGTGACAGGCCTGGAGACTAGATTCGGGCTTTTTGAGGGCATTAAAATCATGTGTGAATGGAGTAAGCTGCTTCCTCTTCTTCCTCATCTCTCTCTCTTTTTCCTTTTTTCTTTTTTTGAGAGTGGGTCTCACTGTATATCCAGACTTCCTTGAACTCATTATCTTGTCTCACCCTCTTGAGGAAATCACACCACACATATGCCCACACACATGTAGGTGCACAACACATGCACCTACACATACATGCACATACATACATACATACATACATACATATATATATAATCCATTTTAACATAAACAACACTAAGATATAATTTGCTACTTATGTACCCATGAATGATAGGAGGAAAGCTTAAAAATTTTCATTTTCCATAGCTAAATCATTGTTTGTATAAGAATGAAGAATTTAGTATACACAGTAAAAACTTGATAACATAGAATAGTCTTGAAGTTGTTTCAGGCAGTGTCCACTGACACTGTGTGTTGGGATGGCATTCACATGTGAAGTTTGAAGCATATTCCGTATTTAGAAATAAGGCCACAATAAGATGCTGTGATATAACATGGGCAAACACGCTAGAGACACCTCATCTTTATTAAGCATTTGACTTTGAATTTATTTTTGGTCATATGTTCAGAAACCTTTTTACTCATGCCAAAATTTTCACGACCCCCGCCCATATGGGGTCACAAGCCACAGTTTAGGAAGCTGGGCAATAGGAGATTGAATGGGCCCCCCTCCCGTGCTCACTGATTAGCAGAACAATGTGAAAGTGGTTACATCACCAAAAGAGTTCTGTAGCTTCTATGCGGTCTCTGTCAAAATGTCAATGCCGTTTTTTTTTTTTTTTTTTTTTCACAGAACAAGAAAACAGTCTTGAAATTGATATTGGAGCTTGAAAGACTCCATATAGCCAAAGCAATTTTAAGCAGGAAGAGCAATATTGAGGCATTACAGTATCTTATCTCAATTTATATGACAGAGCTATAGCAATAGAGAGTTTAGGGCTGGCACATAAACAAACATATAAATTAATGAGACAGAAGGCCCAGAAGTGAGCCCATGCAGCCACCTTGTTTCTGACAAAGCTTGAAAAGCACACATTAGAGATCAGACAGACTCTTTATCAAGAGGTGCTGGGAAAACTGAATTTCCACATGTCGAAAGTGAAACTAGATTCTTATCTCCCACCCTGCACAAAAATCAATTCAAAACTGGTCAATGACTGTAAGACCTGAAACAAACTGTTAGAAGGAAACACCAAGGAGACCCTTCAAGGTAGACCATATACAAGGGTTTTCTGGACCCCAACATCTCAGGAAATAATCATAAGCGCAGGAATGACGGTTCTGTACAGCAGAGGAAACCATCACCAGAATGTAGAGACAGTCTACAGAATGACGAAAAATCTGCTTACTACACACCAGTGGCCAGATTAGTATCTAGAATATTATAAATAACTATAAAAATAAAAACAACGAATCATTTAATGAATGAATGAGTGGGTTAATGAATGGAGCAGACAGTTTCCTTGTTTTAAATTTTTTTGATGTGTATTGGTGTTTTGCCAGCATGTATGTATGAAGGTGTCAGATCCACTGAAACTGGAGTTACAGTTGTGAGCTGCCATGTGGGTGCTGGAAATTGAACCTGGGTTTTCTGGAAGAACAACCAGTGCTTCTCACCTCTGAGCCATCTCTCCAGCCTCCCAACAAACAGTTTTCAACAGAAGAAATACAAATGGCCAGTAAATAATTTTAAAAAGTGTTCAACATCCTTAGCCATCAGTGAAATTTTTTGAGATTCTGTCTCACACCAGTCAAATGGCTGTCATCGAGAAAACAATGAAAACACGCTGGTGAAAATGTGGGGAGGGGGCGGTATGGATTGCTTATGTGCAGCCTCTACAGAAACCAGTGTTTAGGTTTCCCAAATAGCGAGAGAGGGAGAGAGGGAGAGAGGGAGAGAGAGAGACAGAGACAGAGACAGAGACAGAGAGAGAGAGACAGAGAGAGACAGAGACAGAGAGAGACAGAGACAGAGAGACAGAGAGAGACAGAGGCAGAGAGAGACAGAGAGACAGAGAGAGACAGAGGCAGAGACACAGAGAGAGAGAACTTAACATAAGATCCAGTCATGCCACTCCTGGGTACGTACTCAAAGGATTCTAAGTCAACATAATACAGAGACACTTGCACATCTGTATGTACTGCTGCTCTATTCGCAATAGCCAGGAAATGGAACTAGCCTAGATGTCTATCAGCTGATGAATGGAAAAGGAAGATGTAGTACATATTTACAATGAAATTCTATCCAGCCATAAAGAAAAATGAAATTGTGACATTAGCAAGAAAGTGGATAGAACTGGAGATAATTGTGTTAAGTGAAGCTAGCTAGTCTCAGAAAGACAAACACCATGTTTCTCTCATATAAAGAAGCTGGGTTTAGCTGGGTAGTGGTAGTGCACACCTTTAATCTCAGCACTCAGGGGGCAGAGGCAGGTGGATCTCTGTGAGTTCGAGGCCAGCCTGGGCTACAGAGTGAGTTCTAGGACAACCAGGACTGTTAAACAGAGAAACCTTGTCTCAGAAAACAAAACAAAACAAAAAGTTGTGTTTCATTGTCTCTGTCTGTCTGCCTGCCTCTGTGTGTGTGTGTGTGTGTGTGTGTGTGTGTGTGTGAGAGAGAGAGAGAGAGAGAGAGAGAGAGAGAGAGAGAGAGAACTAGAGAGAGACTAGAGGACTGTAAGAAGGGAGTGAAAGAGTATGAAGGAATGCATGTGACATGGAGCAGAAAGCAGAGGAATCTTGACTGGAGGAACCCAGAATGGGTGGGGTGGCTGAGGGACAAGCAGAATGGGTGGGGGGAGGGGGAGGCAGCACACTGGAAGAAACTATAATGGCACTTGTATATGAAATTGCCATAATGACATCCATTACAACCTACGCTAACTGGAGAAGGAGCTCTGAAATGAGGTGATTAGATTTGCTATCTGAACGCAACAGAAGTCAGGCAATGGCGTCTGGCTGCAGGAACGCTGGTGTTCAGATGAGCCTGCCCTGCTCGGGAGCGTTAAACCACTTGTCTCTTTGTAAGTCACTGTGGATCTGTTCTGACCCGGCTCCCTTCTCTCCAGCCTTGTTAATTCACCCTTCAGGGGGCAGCTCAGAGGGCTCCATGCTCTAGCCTTTAGTCATGGCGACAGAGTGTCTGATATAAATAACTTCAAAGGAGGGAAGATTCGGTCTGTCACAGGGCGAGGGTTCAGTCTGTGCTCACTTGGCCCTATGTGCTTGGTCAGACCATCATGGAAGTGGGACAATGACATGCAAGAACTAGAGAGGGGTGTGGGAAGGTGTAGGTTAAAGCCCTCAGGGGACATGCCCAGTGACCCCCTTCCTCCATCTAGGCCTCACCCACCTTTCTCCAACTCTTAGTAATGACATCATATTATTGATCTACACTTCATTAGTCCCTTCATTAGGTTAGAGCCCTCATGACCTAGTCTTAGAAATGCCTCACAGACATGCCAGAGCTGTACTTTACTAATCTTCCAGGGGTTTCTTTCCTGAAAATAGATTTTTTTGGAGACAGGGTCTCTACATAGCCCTGGCTGTCCTGGACTTCACTGTGTAGACCAGGCTGGCCTCACAGAGGTCTGTCTGCTTTTGCCTCCTGAGTGCTAAGTTTAAAAGTGTGCAACATGCCCAGCCCTCCTAGGGGTTTCTTAGCCCATTCAAACTGGCAACTAAAATTAACCATTTCACCTATCTCCCGAGGACACTTGACCAAACTAACGCAATAGCCAACTGGTCTATAAAATGTCCTCATAGTGCTCTGTATTTCTAGCAATTACCATGATTGTATTTCTATGATTCTATGTGCTAGGACCTCATAGGCATGGGTCATCTCTTCTGTTCGTTACCCAGCACCCAGCTTGATACCTGTTAGCATTTAGGCATCTGTACTGGCCAGACAGGACACATCTTCAGCTGCAGCCACTAAGAGAGAGCACTGTGCTCATTTGCCGTGCCCACCTCCCGGTCTCTGCCCTTCCCCCAGTAAACCTCCCACAGGAGTCCTGTTGTATGGCGTGACTCCTTCTTGCCGCTTTTAAATTACAACAGTATCGCCTTGCTAACCTTTGAGATATTAAATATTCTATGGTTCTCAACCTTCCTAACGCTGTGGTCAACCCCATCCATAAAATTATTTCATTGCTACTTCATAACTGTAATGAATTGTAGTGTAAATATCTATTTTCTGATGGTCTTAGGCGACCCCTGTGAAAGGTTTGTTCACACTCCAAGGGGTCGTGACCCACATGTTGAGAACCACTGTCCTAGCACTTAATACTCAAAGATTACTCAAAAAATTTATCTTTGTTGTAACGAAAGTCCTTTTTGGTATATGCTCATATATCTATTTTCTTTCTTTCTTTCTTTCTTTCTTTCTTTCTTTCTTTCTTTCTTTCCTTCTTTGGTTTTTCAAGACAGGGTTTCTCTGTGTAGCTTTGGCACTTTTCCTGAAACTCACTCTGTAGCCCAGACTGGTCTCAAACTCACAGAGATCTGCCTGGCTCTGCCTCCCAAGTGCTGGGATTAAAGGCGTGCTCCACCAACGCCCAGCCAGTCATATATCGATTTTCTTTCTTTCTTTTTCTTTTTTTTTCCAGAGCTAAGGACCGAACCCGGGGCCTTGTGCTTGCTAGGTAACCATTCTACCACTGAGCTAAATCCCCAACCCCATATATCTGTTTTCAAAGAAATATTTGCCAAGAAGATTGTACTATTATAATTTTCTTTATTGTAACATATATATTGTAACACACATAGACACACATACACATGTATGTAAATTTCATTCAGGCATTAAGTTTGAGCAAGGTAATGGTTATTGGGGTTTGTATACATGATCACAAATAGTAAAATAAACAAAAAAATCAAACTTCTTAATCACTTCCAAACATAATAAATTATAATTTCTAGTGAAAAACTTATTTCTATGCTAATACATTTTTTTTACTCTTTGATTTTTTTCTGAATTAAAAATTACAAATTGTAATTACAAATTAGAAATAATCTTTTGTGTTATCTTCCTCATTAACAAAACATTTCTTGTTTTGGCTACATTTTTATCTTTTAAGGCAGGATACACTTACTAAACAGGTTATACTTCATAATCTTGTGAATGAAAAAGATGTTAGAAACCAAAGAACAAGTAATGGTGCAATTATTCCACCAAGTCTCATATAACTTCAGGAAAAATCGCTTTTATAAGGCTGTAATTCTGCCTGATAAATCCTTTTCATGTCAGAAACAAAGATGAAATTGTAGGAAATGTATGGTAGTTTGCTGTGTGCGTTATACAGTGCATTGCTTGGGACACTTGGTAATCTAATTATTAGACTGGACTTAAATTATATTCTAATATGTACAAAGTATATCCACAATTAGGGTGAGTGTGTGAAGAAGCTGACCAAGATACTTAAATTGTGAGATACAAGTATCCACACGAATTTTCCATGATTCACTTTTTTCAGAACTTTTATTAAAGTTGTTGAATATATAATTTATTGTTCATTGTAAAGACAGTTTTTTTATCTGATGACATACAGTGGCCATGATAATTATTAACTTGGCTTCCACATTTTGGATAAATTCTACTCTTCTCAAAATGTTTTGCTCTGTATTTCTGAGGTAATATTTTTGTTATTTCTTCAGTGTCTTGGGGATCCCATTGTTCTAGCAGATCTGGCCATCAGCTTCCCTTAGAATGCTGGGAAATTCCAGAAGAGTGAGATGGGAGCCATGCTGATGTAAGAGCTTCTCTAGCACTGGGTTTAGGATTGTTTTTCTTCTATCAGAGAATCCTGTTGATGGAGTATGTAGCTTGACTCTCTGAATGTCTCTGTTGGGCAACACTTTCTAGCTACCCATCACAACCAGGGGTGGAGGGACACATCTCTGCTGAGCAGTTTCCATAAATTGATAATAGACCTTGCTAACCTTTGGGATATTGAATATTTGTTGAAATGTGTTACTGACTTCTATTTATTTACTTATTGAGGTTTTAACCAGGAACATTTGTTTCTTAGATTAAACAAAATGTGATAGTTTGTTATAGGCTTCAAGGTAGAAGAAAATATTTGCCCTTTGGGCGAAGGGTGCTTGTCATATTTCAATTTAAAGTGTCTACCCCGGATTCTTGTTTGGAGTCCTTGCCCCCCATTGGTGGTGTAATATTGGGAGGTGGAGCCTAGATGGTGGGAGCAGGCCACCAGTGCAGGGCTGTAAAAGCTGCGCTTGGCACCAAGTTCTTTCCCTGCTCACAGCTTCCTAAAATATTTTGGTGATGTTTTGATAGGAGAGCCTTTGCCACGAGCTCTCACCAATGTGATTGTCACTCTGTGACGCCTTCTCTAGTGATGGACTGTGATCATCTGCACTGTAAGCCAAAGCAAGGCTTTCGTTTTCTAAACCGTTTCTGTTGGGTCAGAGACGTGCAGGAAGAGCTGGCAAGGGGTCTGAGTCGGCCTCGGCGGTGGAGCGCTTTCATGTGCTAAGTGCTTTGACAAGCTAACTCGTAGTATTCTTTTTAGCTGGAAAATACAGCTGTGGGGTTGCCAAACAAAGAATCTGAGTGTTGGGAACCTTCTTCCTGTTTTTGATCTTGTATGCTCTGTCTAGTTTGAGTTGCAGATTCATGAAGATATATCCCTGCTTTCCAAAACAGACAAAGCTTGGTTTACTTTACTTCCAATTAATTTTAACCTTGGGTAAATTACATGGACTTTTAGTTATTCATTGGCAGAATGCTAGTATTACTCTGTTCTCAGAGATGTTCTACAGAGTAAAATGTGTGAATAATGTGACTTAATAGGCTCGCAGGGAGTAGTTTCCCCTTTGTATTGATGAGAAACTGGTTATAAAAACACAAGAGAAGCTCATGTCCCTTGTGTAGAGTGATGTAGTGTTTTGTATGGCTGAAAAAAATCAATAGAGTGTTACTGAACCAAATCCTTTATCACTACAGACCTGGTACTGCTCTCCGAGATCTCTCTCCCTCATAGCATCTCTCCTTGCTTTGTTCCCTCCATCTTACTTCCTGCCTTAAAAAGCAGAAGTTGTGGTTTGAATTGCCATTATAGTTATGATGCAGATCATTAAGGCATAAGGAGAGTGAAAGGTGTAAACATGTTCAGCTCCTACCTATAAATCTTGGACTGGTTTAGAAAACTCTGAGGGCTAGGAATGCAGTTCAGTGGTGGAATGCTTTACCTACCATGCGAGAAGCCCCCAACATATCTCACATGCATGTATACACACACACACACACACACACACACACACACACACACACACACAGAAAAGCTCAGAAAACTGGGGATTCATGTTTATTGGGAATAAAATTTCTAGTGATTGATAACACTGAAAGATTATTGTAAAGGTATTAGCAATCACAAATATCAATACTCCAATTACAGTGTCTCTATTACAAACGAGCTCATGAAAGGAGGCCTAAAACTATCTTTTTGGGTTTTTTATTGGTTTGTTTGAGATAAAGAGATAATAGCATCATTTTAAAGTTGGAACATAACCCACAGGTGCTTTGTCATGAAGATGAAGAAAACTTGTTCTCTTGTAACGATACTTATGGTGTGAAATCCATGATGTTGTGTTTATCTAACCCAAACAACTGCTCTGTCTCACTATACTGCATAATTGGGATAACTGGTCAACTTGAGCACTGGTTAAATTATCTGATAGCGATACATTACAGGGAGAAGTTCTAGTTTGAGTGAGTCATTTTTTTCTGATTCTTACCAACAATGTATACCACAGTAGCCTTAATGTCCTATAGCTTCTTGTAATAAGAGGCCTTGTAGAAAGATATGTTTCAACTAATGTGTACATACATGACACAAACATTACTGAATTCAGTTAAATGATGGTGGAATTCAGATGTTGCATCAGCTCCACAGTTTAACTCATTTCTCATGCCTTATATCTCAGAACGTCCTAATAGTGTCGAGACTAAGGTGTCAAATCACACCATCTGGTCCCACCATCGGATTAGGTTATCTCAATCCACTGTGACCTCATTGCTCTTCGGTCTTACATTCACTTCTAACTATTTCCGCGCACAAGAACTCACGTACTCTACCTCTGCCTCTCCTTGGTAGTACCCTTTGTTCTTACTGCAGTGAAGGCAACATCCTAATTTCTCTCTTCTCCAGTGGGAAGGTTTCTGTGTTGTTGTCTTCAATTTTGTTGATTTATCCGTGTCTTCTGTATGCCTTGTGATTTTTTACTTTCTCAGCCATATCCTGTGACATCAGTCTCTCTCTACTCTGGTTTTCCCTCCACAGACACACATGGACTGTTCCTCAATCTTATTACTGCCTCATTTGTCTGCCTGTTAGGATCTTACAGTGTTTCAACTAGAGTTTATAAAGTGACAGACACTGAACACTGTCTAAATTCCCTGAAAAGAGAATGTTTACTTCCCTCTGGATGCTCGAGAGTTGTTCCTTAGTGAGCTTTAGAGGCTCCTGTTGGAGGCTCTTGTGGAGTGAAAATCTTTGAAATCTATTGGTGAACTTATTTAGGCCACTCCACGTAGTTAAAAGGAGATTTATTTAATGGCGTAACTTACAAATTAAGGGATAGGTAGGTCGCGGGGTCTGGGGAAGGTGTATCACAGTCCAGCGGTGTTCTCTGGAGCTCTGCTTGGTCTACCTCAATCATCCAGGGTCCTGGAACCAAGAGAGTGTTCGCCGATCCGGATCTCGGGTCCCCAGGCGCCTCCCTTGGCCCCGCCTTGTAGGCGTGACAGTTGCCGAAGTCTCAATGGGGGTTGGAACTTCCAGAACAAAGCTGGAATGGCTACCCACTACAGAAATCAGTAAAATTTAAAAACCTGTCATAATGTGCCATTTCCTTCAGGCTGCCTACTCTGGGGTCTTTATTACAACTTAAAGCAGAATTTGTCATTTCTAAGGTTTGATTTTGCTGTGTTTCAAAATTAGTAAATTAGACAGATGCTGTTTCATCAGCCATGCGTCCACACTGATAGGAGATATGTCTTCTGGGTTGGAAACACTTGTATTGCTTCCTCTTGCCTCTCATTCCTATGGGAGTAGTGCAGGGGTCCCAGCTGGAGCCTGCCCACACAACAGCTTGTGCTCTAAGAGCTCAACACCAAACTAGATACTCAGATGCTTTTAGAGGAAGCAGTGAGCAACCCTGCCCTTTATCTTAGCCAAACCTTTATTTCTTAGGGTTGCTTGCTGCAGACTCATCTGTGAGAAATGGCCCGGGCAAAGATTATTGTGGACCACACACTAAGTAATGATGGCAGTGGACTTCTTCCAACAGGTCATTTCTGCCCTGAGCTCTCTTTTTAACAACATGGAAGGAAAGAAATCCTGCACATTATGATTTAGAAAACCACCACACAGGTATTTTTATGTACTGCTGTCAGACATACAAAATTAAGAACCAGTTCTTTGCAATGGGATGCTGTTGCCAACTTCCATTTCTTCCTTAACAAGCCTTTATCTATGCTCTCCCAAGTTCTCCATATCTTCCTTAAGAGGGTTCTGATCCATTGCAAATCTGCCAGGGACGGTGGTATTATTTTTATGGAAACTCCTATTATGCACCATCGTCCAAGTCCTTATCACTATTTCTGGAAGTGTCTTTACACGGATCTGTAGTCCTAAGAAGTTACTTGAAATCTATGAGAATTCCTCTCACACGAGTGCCGCCCACCTGATTTCCTTGCCTTGTTTTCCACAACCCCAGAGGCTCTTTGGTAGGAAAAACTGCTTTAGCTTTTTATATGTTAAGGATGTGTTGACCTCAGAATGGAAACCAGGATATGTGTTATGTTGGGGAAGAGGTTTTCCTTTGAGTCCACAGGAGAAGAAAAGCTATGGATACTGTTGAGATTCAAAAAGATTAAATTTGAACAGGAGAGACTTCCTGAATAAGGAGAAGTCATAGTACATCAGACAGTTTGGTCATTCAGTCTAAACTAACTTGTAAAGACTAACATTTGATCAGGTACGAAAAATGAAAATAAAACATAATAACACTTTCAAATGATAATTTACTAAAGGCACACTTGCCTTACTGGCATGAAAGGAAAAATGGGTTTTCTTAAACCATGTGTCTTAATTCCATGTTAGAATGTTAGACTGTAGATTGCCACATGGTTCACATCATCTCAGACATGAGCTTTTGAGTTTTTTTCTTCTATAAAAAAGATATTTTTGCTGTTTGGTATTAAAAACACAGTTAGTAGATTGAAAATGTTTTAAGTAAATTTAAAAGGTTACTGTTAATATTCTGACCCGCCCCTTTGAAACCAATGTTAGTGTTCTGACCCACTCCTTAGTGCCAGGCTGTGTCCTGATGTAAAAGCCTCTTTTGGGGGAAAGGGCCATCCCCTCCCTCCCTCTCTCTTTCTCTTTCTTCTCTCCCTCTTTCCTATCTTCTCTTCGCTCGCTATTATAATAAACCATTTCTGTGTGGATGCAGCATCTGGGTCACGAATGACTGTCTGCCACTACCCCACTGCCATGCTCGCATGGTGTGGGTCACCTGCCAGCCTGCCGCTGCATCTGCCCAGCATGCCAGCATGTTTCCCTGTACATGTGGGATACTACAAAATATATAACAGTTACTACAGTTCAAACTTGTTTTCCTAAATCTTTTGAGAGTTGGAGTGATTTGGAGCTAAGATAAATATTTGAGTAGGGAGGTGGTAGCCTATGCCTTTAATCCCAGCAGAGATAGACAGACCTCTTTGAGTTAGTTTTTTATAGTTACACTGAGCAAAGTGGTGGTGGGGCATGCTTTAATCCCACCACCCAGGGACAAAATTCAGATATAGTTCCTATTTGGTATGTTTTCACACTAGAAAAATCACATACTATATTTACAGATTATTACAAGAGCCCTCTACAGGGTTACTAGGAAGACAGCTAATTTGCAATGGGGACAGAAACAAAAAGCAGCTTTTGTGACTCTTGGTAAGCTTTTCTCTGTGCATGCAACCCTGACCAATATTGAACCAGATGATACCCTAATTATGGATATCATATTTATTGGTGAATTGGCAACTGGAGACCCTTCATAAAGCGAAAAGGAGTCCACCAACATTTGCCTGTTGGCTTCTATTGCAAATGCTTTCCATACACAGAGAATAAATATTCTCTCTTTGAGAACAAATTTGGACATTTTATGAGGCATGGGGAACCTTATACTCAGTCACTGCCAACCACCCTATGGTCACAAGGGCACCCTTACAAGGATGGATTGGAACCGTTTGAAGCCAGAGTCCTTCACAGGCTTAGCCATGGAAGGCAAGATACTACAGTGCAGCTGGTACCTGTCTGAATTCCTTCAGGACCAAGGGGGTCTGTGCCTTCCCACACCGAGGAAATAGCTGTTTCCCATAATCCCCATCCCTAAACGTCCCAGCCCTCCCCCAGAAGAGGCACGTATTGGACTGTGGGGACCAACAGAGTGGTCACAGCATTTGATGGTGGAACCAAAGCTATGTGGAAAGCATAGCCTATAGAATAGGGGATGGAATGGCTATTCGTGAGGAAGGAACTACCAAGTCAGCACAACACGCTGAAGTAACAGCAGCACTATTGGCTACAAGACAAACATTAGGAAGGCAAAGGGAAAATCTGTCTTCTCCAGTTCACGGTGCATGTGCAATGGTACAGTCATATGGTCATCAAAATGGAAAACCACTGTCAGATTAATGACAAAGATATCTGGTCACGGGAGGCATGAATGGAAAGGGCAATACCTAGGAAAACTTAGCAAAGACATCAAATTTTTGTGTAGCTCATACAGGCAAGACAGACAAGACATCTGAAAATAGTTAGTGGACAAATCATTACCATATTTAATTAAAATGAATATTAAGACTTCCCAGGGAACAAATTCAGGATAAATCAGCAAGTAAGATAGCTTACACTTGAAAGTTTACCCCTAACACTGAAAAATGAGGGGAAATGGAGAACCAAATTAAACCAGGACAACTCTATGAGAATCACTACTACAGGAATCCATAGCCAGTTCACACCTTCAATCCCAATACTTGGGAGGCAGAGGCAGGCACATAAGAATTACAGTGATTTCAATTTAAAAGTCAC
>NW_026738098.1:0-25274 GCF_949786415.1 Peromyscus eremicus
TGCACTGTGTATGGCAATTGGAGCACAGTAGTGACTCTTCTTACAGAAAACAACTCTTTCTCGTAGGACTAAAAACTGCATGTGACTCAACTCCATTTAGGACTGGGAAACAAACGCAGAGCTCGCCTTACAAAAAAACACACTCTGCCTTTAGAGAAAAGAGCACTCTTCTACTCTACTGTGTTTCCTATAGGGCCAGAACAGTGAGCTTGCTCAGAACAAAAGAACTGTGCTTCCTACACACGGGCCATGTCTAGTTCAACTCTGCTTAGGAAACTGACAAAGAACAGTAGCTCCTATTCAGTCCAATACACTGTACTTGCTGGGAACAGACGCGGAGTGGCTATTTGCACTGTGTATGGCATTTGGAGCAGCAATAGTGACTCTTCTTACCAGAAAACAACTCTTGCTCGTAGGACCAAATAACTGCCTGTGACTCAATTCTATTTAGGACTGGGAAACAAATGTGAGCTTGCCTTAAAAGAAATACACTCTACTTTAGAGAAAAGAGCACTCTTCAACTCTACTTGTGTTTCCTATAGGGCCAGAACAGGTCGAGCTTGCTCAGAATATAATAACTGTGCTTCCTACACACACAGGCCATAATCTATTTCAACTCTGCTTAGGAACCTGACAAGAACAGTAGATCCTCTTCAGTCCAATACACTGTACATGCTGGGAACAGACAGCGGAGTGCTATTTGCACTGTGTAATGGCAATGAGAGCGCAATAGTGACTTTCCTTACCAGAAAACAACTCTTGCTCGTAGGACCAGAAACTGCATGTATTCAACTCCATTTAGGACTGGGGAAACAAACGCTAGCTTGCCTTACAAAAAACACCACTCTGCTTTTGAGAAAAGAGCACTCTTCTACTCTACTGTGTTTTCCTATGGGGTCCGAACAGTGAGCTTGCTCAGAACAAAAGAACTGTGCTTCCTACACACACGGCCATATCTAGTTCAATTCTGCTTAGGAACCAAACAAGAACAGTAGATCCTCTTCAGTCCAATACACTGTGCTTGCTGCGAACAGACGCCAGTGCTATTTGCCCTGTGTATGGCAATGGCAGCGCGATAGTGATTCTTCTTACCAGAAAACAACTCTTGCTCATAGTACCAGAAACTGCATGTGATTCAACTCCATTTAGGACTGCGAAACAAACGCTAGCTTGCCTTACAAAAAAACACACTCTGCTTTAGAGAAAAGAGCACTCTTCTACTCTACTGTGTTTCCTATGGGGTCCAAACAGTGAGCTTGCTCAGAACAATAAGAACTGTGCTTCCTACACACACGGCCATATCTAGTTCAATTCTGCTTAGGAACCTGACAAGAGCAGTAGATCCTCTTCAGTCCAATACACTGTACTTGGCTGGGAACAGACGCCAGTGCTATTTGTCCTGTGTATGGCAATGGCAGCGCAATAGTGACTATTCTTAACATAAAACAACTCTTGCTCGTAGTGGACCAGAAAGTGCATGTGATTCCACTCCATTTAGGACTGGGAGAACAAACGCTAGCTCGCCTTACAAGAACACACTCTGATTTTGAGAAAAGAACACTCTTCTACTCTACGGTGTTTCCTATGGGGTCCAAACAGTGAGCTTGGCTCAGAACAAAAGAACTGTGCTTCCTACACACATGGACCATATCTAGTTCAACTCTGCTTAGGAAACTGACCAAGAAACAGTAGCTCCTGTTCACTCCAATACACTGTACTTGCTGGGCACAGATGCGAGTGCTATTTGCACTGTGTATGGCCAATTGGAGCACAGTAGTGACTCTTCTTACAGAAAACAACTCTTTCTCGTAGGGACTAAAAACTGCATGTGACTCAACTCCATTTAGGACTGGGAAACAAACGCGAGCTCGCCTTACAAAAAACACACTCTTGCTTTAGAGAAAAGAGCACTCTTCTACTCTACTGTGTTTCCTATAGGGCCAGAACAGTGAGCTTGCTCAGAACAAAAGAACTGTGCTTCCTACACACGGGCCATATCTAGTTCAACTCTGCTTAGGAAACTGACAAGAACAGTAGATCCTCTTCATTCCAATACACTGTACTTGCTGGGAACAGACGCGAGTGCTATTTGCACTGTGTATGGCATTTGGAGCGCAATAGTGACTCTTCTTACCAGAAAACAACTCTTTCTCGTAGGACTAAAAACTGCATGTGACTCAACTCCATTTAGGACTGGGAAACAAATGCGAGCTCGCCTTACTAGAAAATACACTCTACTTTAGAGAAAAGAGCACTCTTCTACTCTACTGTGTTTCCTATAGGGCCAGAACAGTGAGATTGCTCAGAATATAATAACTGTGCTTCCTACACACCGGCCATATCTAGTTCAACTCTGCTTAGGAACCTGACAAGAACAGTAGAACCTCTTCAGTCCCATACACTGTACTTGCTGGGAACAGACGCGAGAGCTATTTGCACTGTATATGGAAATGAGAGCACAATAGTGACTTTCCTTACCAGAAAACAACTCTTGCTCATAGGACTACAAACTGCATGTGATTCAATGCCATTTAGGACTGGGAAACAAATGCTAGCTCGCCTTACAAGAAACACACTCTGCTTTTGAGAAAGAGCACTCTTCTACTCTACGGTTTTTCCTATGTGGTCCGAACAGTGAGCTTGCTCAGAACAAAAGAACTGTGCTTCCTACACACACGGCCATATCTAGTTCAATTCTGCTAGGAACCTGACAAGAACAGTAGATCCTCTTCATTGGAATACACTGTACTTGCTGGGAACAGACAACAGTGCTATTTGTCATGTGTATGGCAATGGCAGCACAATAGTGACTATTCTTATCATTAAACAACTCTTGCTCGTAGGACCAGAAACTGCATGTGATTCCACTCCTTTTAGGACTGGGAAACAAACGCTAGCTCGCATTACAAGAAACACACTCTGCTCTAGGGAAAAGAGCACTCTTCTACTCTACTGTGTTTCCTATGGGGTGCAAACAGTGAGCTTGCTCAGAACAAAAGAACTGTGCTTCCTACAAACACGGACCATATGTAGTTCAACTCTGCTTAGGAAACTGACAAGAACAGTAGCTCCTATTCAGTCCAATACACTGTACTTGCTGGGAAAAGACGCGAGTGCTATTTGCCCTGTGTATGCCAATGGGAGCGCAATAGTGACTTTCCTTACCAGAAAACAACTCTTGTTCGTAGACCAGAAACTGCATGTGATTCAACTCCATTTAGGACTGGGAAACACACGCTAGCTCGCCTTACAAGAAACACACTCTGCTTTTGAGAAAAGAGCACTCTTCTATTCTACTGTGTTTCCTTTGGGGTCCGAACAGTGAGCTTGCTCAGAACAAAAGAACTGTGCTTCCTACACACACGGATAATATCTAGTTCAACTCTGCTTAGGAAACTGACAAGAACAGTAGCTCCTCTTCAGTCCAATACACTGTACTTGCTGCGAACAGACCCGAGTGCTATTTGCACTGTGTATGGCAATGGGAGCACAATGTGACTTTCCATACCAGAAAACAACTCTTGTTCGTAGGACCAGAAACTGCATGTGATTCAACTCCATTTAGGACTGGAAAACAAACGCTAGCTCGCCTTACAAGAAACACACTCTGCTTTAGAGAAAAGAGCACTCTTCTACTCTACAGTGTTTCCTATAGGGCCAGGACAGTGAGCTTATTCAGAACAAAAGAACTGTGCTTCCTACACAAGGGCCATATCTAGTTCAACTCTGCTTAGGAAACTGACAAGAACAGTACCTCCTATTCATTCCAATACACTGTACTTGCTAGGAACAGACCCGAGTGCTATTTGCACTGTGTATGGCATTTGGAGCGCAATAGTGACTCTTCTTACCAGAAAACAACTCCTGCTCATAGGACCAAAAACTGCCTGTGACTCAACTCCATTTAGGACTGGGAAACAAACGCGAGCTCACCTTACAAGAAATACACTCTGCTTTAGAGAAAAGAGCACTCTTCTACTTTACTGTGTTGCCTATAGGGCCAGAACAGTGAGCTTGCTCAGAACATAAGAACTGTGCTTCCTACACACACGGGCCATATCTAGTTCAACTCTGGATAGAAAACTGACAAGAACACTATCTCCTCTTCTGTCCAATACACTGTACTTGCTTGGAGCAGACACGAGTGCTATTTGCACTGTGTATGGCAATGGGAGCGCAATAGTGACTCTTCTTACCAGAAAACAACTCTTGCTCGTAGGACCAGAAACTGCATGGGATTCAACTCCATTTAGGACTGGGAAATAAACGCTAGCTCGCCTTACAAGAAACAAACTCTGCTTTTGAGAAAAGAGCACTTTTCTACTCTACTGTGTTTGCTATAGGGCCAGAACAGTGAGCTTGCTCAGAACAAAAGAACTGTGCTTCCTATACACACGGGCCATATCTAGTTCAACTCTGCTTAGGAACCTGACAAGAACAGTAGATCCTCTTAAGTCTAACACACTGTACATGCTGGGAACAGATGCCAGTGCTATTTGCCCTGTGTATGGCAATGGGAGCGCAACAGTGACTCTTCTTACCAGAAAACAACTCTTGCTCGTAGGACCAGAAACTGCATGGGATTCAACTCCATTTAGGACTGGGAAACAAACGCTAGCTCGCCTTACAAGAAACACACTCTGCTTTTGAGGAAAAGAGCACTCTTCTACTCTACTGTGTTTCCTATGTGCTCGGAACCGTGAGCTTGTTCAGAAAAAAGAACTGTGCTTCCTGCACACACGGGTCATATCTAGTTCCACTCTGCTTAGAAAAATGACAAGAACAGTATATCCTCTTCTTTCCAATACACCGTACTTGCTGGGAACATACGCGAGTGCTATTTGCACTGTGTGTGGCTAAGGGAGCGCAATAGTGACTTTCCTTACCAGAAAACAACTCTTGCTCGTAGGACCAGAAACTGCATGTGAATCAACTCCATTTAAAACTGGGAAACAAACGCTAGCTTCCTTTACAAGAAACACACTCTGATTTTGAGAAAAGAGCACTCTTCTACTCTGCTGTGTTTCCAATGGAGTCTGAACAGTGAGCTTGCTCAGAACAAAAGAACTGTGCTTACTACACACACGGGTCATATCTAGTTCAACTCTGCTTAGGAAACTGACAAGAACAGAAGCTCCTCTTCTTTCCAATACACTGTACTTCCTGGGAGCAGACGCGAGCGCTATTTGAACTGTGTGTGGCTAAATGAGCACAATAGTGACTTTCCTTACCAGAAAACAACTCTTGCTCGTAGGACCCCAAAAACTGCATGTGATTCAACTCCATTTAGGACTGGGAACAAACCCTAGCTGCCTTACAAAAAACACACTCTGCTTTTGAGAAGAGAGCACGCTTCTACTCTACTGTGGTTTCCTATAGGGCCAGAACAGTGAGCTTGCTCAGAACAAAATAACTGTGTTTCCTAAACACAAGGGCCATATCTAGTTCACTCTGCTCAGGAAACTGACAAGAACAGTAGACCCTCTTCAGTCCAATACACTGTACTTGCTGGGAACAGACGCCAGTGCTATTTGCACTGTGTATGGCAATTGGACCACAATAGTGACTCATCTTACCAAAAACAACTCTTGCTCATAGGACAAAAAACTGCATGTGACTCAATTCCATTTAGGACTGGGAAACAAACTCTAGCTCGCTTTACAAGAAACACACCCTGCTTTTGAGAAAAGAGCACTCTTCTACTCTACTGTGTTTCCTATAGGGCCAAAACAGTGAGCTTGCTCATAAAAAAAGAACTGTGTTTCCTACACACACGGGCCATATCTAGTTCAACTCTGCTTAGGATACTGAGAAGAACAGTAGCTCCTATTCAGTCCAATAAACTGTACTTGCTGGGAACAGACGGGAGGGCTATTTGCACTGTGTATGGCAATGAGAGCGCATTAGTGAATTTCCTTACCAGAAAACAACTCTTGCTCGTAGGACCAGAAACTGCATGTGATTCAACTCCATTTAGGAATGGAAAACAAATGCTAGCTCGCCTTACAAGAAACACACTCTGCTTTTGAGAAAAAAAGCACTCTTCTACTCTACTGTGTTCCCTATGGGGTCCGAACAGTGAGCTTGCTCAGAACAAAAAAACTGTGCTTCCTACACACACGGCCATATCTAGTTCAAGTCTGCTTAGGAACCTGACAAGAACAGTAGATCTTCTTCAGTCCAATACACTGTACTTGCTGCGAACAGACGCCAGTGCTATTTGTCCTGTGTATGGCAATGGCAGCGCAATAGTGAGTCTTCTTACCAGAAAACAATTCTTGCTCGTAGTAAAAAAAAACTGCATGGGATTCAACTCGATTTAGGACTGCGAAACAAACGCTAGCTCGCCTTACAAGAAAAACACTCTGCTTTAGAGAAAAGAGCACTCTTCTACTCTACTGTGTTTCCTATGGGTTCCAAACAGTGAGCTTGCTCAGAACTCATGAACTGTGCTTCCTACACACACGGATCATATCTAGTTCAACTCTGCTTAGGAAACTGACAAGAACAGTAGCACTTATTCAGTCCAATACACTGTACTTGCTGGGAACAGACGCGAGTGCTATTTGCACTGTGTATGGCAATGGGAGCGCAATGTGACTTTCCTTACCAGAAAACAACTCTTGTTCGTAGGACCAGAAACTGCATGTGATTCAACTCCATTTACGACTGGGAAACAAACGCTAGCTTGCCTTACAAAAAACACACTCTGCTTTTGAGAAAAGAGCACTTTTCTACTCTACTCGTTTTCCTATGGGGTCCGAACAGTGAGCTTGCTCAGAACAAAAGAACTGTGCTTCCTACACACACGGCCATATCTAGTTCAATTCTGATTAGAAACCTGACAAGAGCAGTAGATCCTCTTCAGTCCAATACACTGTACTCGCTGGGAACAGACGCCAGTGCTATTTGCACTGTGTATGGCAATGGCAGCGCAATAGTGACTATTCTTAACATAAAACAACTCTTGCTCGTAGGACCAGAAAGTGCATGTGATTCCACTCCATTTAGGACTGGGAAACAAACGCTAGCTTGCCTTACAAGAAACACACTCTGCTTTTGAGAAAAGAGCACTCTTCTACTCTACTGTGTTTCCTATGGGGTCCAAACAGTGAGCTTGCTCAGAACAAAAGAACTGTGCTTCCTACAAACACGGACCATATGTAGTTCAACTCTGCTTAGGAAACTGACAAGAACAGTAGCTCCTATTCAGTCCAATACACTGTACTTGCTGGGAAAAGACGCGAGTGCTATTTGCCCTGTGTATGCCAATGGGAGCGCAATAGTGACTTTCCTTACCAGAAAACAACTCTTGTTCGTAGGACCAGAAACTGCATGTGATTCAACTCCATTTAGGACTGGGAAACACACGCTAGCTCGCCTTACAAGAAACACACTCTGCTTTTGAGAAAAGAGCACTCTTCTATTCTACTGTGTTTCCTTTGGGGTCCGAACAGTGAGCTTGCTCAGAACAAAAGAACTGTGCTTCCTACACACACGGATAATATCTAGTTCAACTCTGCTTAGGAAACTGACAAGAACAGTAGCTCCTCTTCAGTCCAATACACTGTACTTGCTGGGAACAGACCCGAGTGCTATTTGCACTGTGTATGGCAATGGGAGCACAATGTGACTTTCCATACCAGAAAACAACTCTTGTTCGTAGGACCAGAAACTGCATGTGATTCAACTCCATTTAGGACTGGAAAACAAACGCTAGCTCGCCTTACAAGAAACACACTCTGCTTTAGAGAAAAGAGCACTCTTCTACTCTACAGTGTTTCCTATAGGGCCAGGACAGTGAGCTTATTCAGAACAAAAGAACTGTGCTTCCTACACAAGGGCCATATCTAGTTCAACTCTGCTTAGGAAACTGACAAGAACAGTACCTCCTATTCATTCCAATACACTGTACTTGCTAGGAACAGACCCGAGTGCTATTTGCACTGTGTATGGCATTTGGAGCGCAATAGTGACTCTTCTTACCAGAAAACAACTCCTGCTCATAGGACCAAAAACTGCCTGTGACTCAACTCCATTTAGGACTGGGAAACAAACGCGAGCTCACCTTACAAGAAATACACTCTGCTTTAGAGAAAAGAGCACTCTTCTACTTTACTGTGTTGCCTATAGGGCCAGAACAGTGAGCTTGCTCAGAACATAAGAACTGTGCTTCCTACACACACGGGCCATATCTAGTTCAACTCTGGATAGAAAACTGACAAGAACACTATCTCCTCTTCTGTCCAATACACTGTACTTGCTTGGAGCAGACACGAGTGCTATTTGCACTGTGTATGGCAATGGGAGCGCAATAGTGACTCTTCTTACCAGAAAACAACTCTTGCTCGTAGGACCAGAAACTGCATGGGATTCAACTCCGTTTCTGACTGGGAAACAAACACTAGCTAGCCTTACAAGAAACACACTCTGCTTTTGAGAAAAGACCACTCTTCTACTCTACTGTGTTTCCTATAAGGCCAAAAGAGTGAGCTTGCTTAGAAAAAAAGAACTGTGCTTCCTACACACACGGGCCATATCTAGTTCAACTCTGCTTAGGAAACTGACAAGAACAGGAGCTCCTCTACTGTACAATACACTGTACTTGCTGGGAACAGACGCGAGTGCTATTTGCACCGTGTATGGAAATGGGAGCACAATAGTGACTCTTTTTTACCAGAAAACAACTCTTGCTCGTAGGACCAGAAACTGCATGTGATTCAACTCCATTTAGGACTGGGAAATAAACGCTAGCTCGCCTTACAAGAAACAAACTCTGCTTTTGAGAAAAGAGCACTTTTCTACTCTACTGTGTTTGCTATAGGGCCAGAACAGTGAGCTTGCTCAGAACAAAAGAACTGTGCTTCCTATACACACGGGCCATATCTAGTTCAACTCTGCTTAGGAACCTGACAAGAACAGTAGATCCTCTTAAGTCTAACACACTGTACATGCTGGGAACAGATGCCAGTGCTATTTGCCCTGTGTATGGCAATGGGAGCGCAACAGTGACTCTTCTTACCAGAAAACAACTCTTGCTCGTAGGACCAGAAACTGCATGGGATTCAACTCCATTTAGGACTGGGAAACAAACGCTAGCTCGCCTTACAAGAAACACACTCTGCTTTTGAGAAAAGAGCACTCTTCTACTCTACTGTGTTTCCTATGTGCTCGGAACCGTGAGCTTGTTCAGAAAAAAGAACTGTGCTTCCTGCACACACGGGTCATATCTAGTTCCACTCTGCTTAGAAAAATGACAAGAACAGTATATCCTCTTCTTTCCAATACACCGTACTTGCTGGGAACATACGCGAGTGCTATTTGCACTGTGTGTGGCTAAGGGAGCGCAATAGTGACTTTCCTTACCAGAAAACAACTCTTGCTCGTAGGACCAGAAACTGCATGTGAATCAACTCCATTTAAAACTGGGAAACAAACGCTAGCTTCCTTTACAAGAAACACACTCTGATTTTGAGAAAAGAGCACTCTTCTACTCTAC
Source organism: Peromyscus eremicus (assembly GCF_949786415.1). Lineage (NCBI taxonomy): Eukaryota > Metazoa > Chordata > Mammalia > Rodentia > Cricetidae > Peromyscus > Peromyscus eremicus. Next base: position 9,500 of record NW_026738098.1, read on the forward strand.
TGTGTTTCCAATGGAGTCTGAACAGTGAGCTTGCTCAGAACAAAAGAACTGTGCTTACTACACACACGGGTCATATCTAGTTCAACTCTGCTTAGGAAACTGACAAGAACAGAAGCTCCTCTTCTTTCCAATACACTGTACTTCCTGGGAGCAGACGCGAGCGCTATTTGAACTGTGTGTGGCTAAATGAGCACAATAGTGACTTTCCTTACCAGAAAACAACTCTTGCTCGTAGGACCAAAAACTGCATGTGATTCAACTCCATTTAGGACTGGGAAACAAACCCTAGCTGGCCTTACAAAAAACACACTCTGCTTTTGAGAAGAGAGCACGCTTCTACTCTACTGTGTTTCCTATAGGGCCAGAACAGTGAGCTTGCTCAGAACAAAATAACTGTGTTTCCTAAACACAAGGGCCATATCTAGTTCAACTCTGCTCAGGAAACTGACAAGAACAGTAGACCCTCTTCAGTCCAATACACTGTACTTGCTGGGAACAGACGCCAGTGCTATTTGCACTGTGTATGGCAATTGGACCACAATAGTGACTCATCTTACCAAAAACAACTCTTGCTCATAGGACAAAAAACTGCATGTGACTCAATTCCATTTAGGACTGGGAAACAAACTCTAGCTCGCTTTACAAGAAACACACCCTGCTTTTGAGAAAAGAGCACTCTTCTACTCTACTGTGTTTCCTATAGGGCCAAAACAGTGAGCTTGCTCAGAAAAAAAGAACTGTGTTTCCTACACACACGGGCCATATCTAGTTCAACTCTGCTTAGGATACTGAGAAGAACAGTAGCTCCTATTCAGTCCAATAAACTGTACTTGCTGGGAACAGACGGGAGGGCTATTTGCACTGTGTATGGCAATGAGAGCGCATTAGTGAATTTCCTTACCAGAAAACAACTCTTGCTCGTAGGACCAGAAACTGCATGTGATTCAACTCCATTTAGGAATGGAAAACAAATGCTAGCTCGCCTTACAAGAAACACACTCTGCTTTTGAGAAAAAAAGCACTCTTCTACTCTACTGTGTTCCCTATGGGGTCCGAACAGTGAGCTTGCTCAGAACAAAAAAACTGTGCTTCCTACACACACGGCCATATCTAGTTCAAGTCTGCTTAGGAACCTGACAAGAACAGTAGATCTTCTTCAGTCCAATACACTGTACTTGCTGCGAACAGACGCCAGTGCTATTTGTCCTGTGTATGGCAATGGCAGCGCAATAGTGAGTCTTCTTACCAGAAAACAATTCTTGCTCGTAGTAAAAAAAAACTGCATGGGATTCAACTCCATTTAGGACTGCGAAACAAACGCTAGCTCGCCTTACAAGAAAAACACTCTGCTTTAGAGAAAAGAGCACTCTTCTACTCTACTGTGTTTCCTATGGGTTCCAAACAGTGAGCTTGCTCAGAACTCATGAACTGTGCTTCCTACACACACGGATCATATCTAGTTCAACTCTGCTTAGGAAACTGACAAGAACAGTAGCACTTATTCAGTCCAATACACTGTACTTGCTGGGAACAGACACGAGTGCTATTTGCACTGTGTATGGCAATGGGAGCGCAATGTGACTTTCCTTACCAGAAAACAACTCTTGTTCGTAGGACCAGAAACTGCATGTGATTCAACTCCATTTACGACTGGGAAACAAACGCTAGCTTGCCTTACAAAAAACACACTCTGCTTTTGAGAAAAGAGCACTTTTCTACTCTACTCGTTTTCCTATGGGGTCCGAACAGTGAGCTTGCTCAGAACAAAAGAACTGTGCTTCCTACACACACGGCCATATCTAGTTCAATTCTGATTAGAAACCTGACAAGAGCAGTAGATCCTCTTCAGTCCAATACACTGTACTCGCTGGGAACAGACGCCAGTGCTATTTGCACTGTGTATGGCAATGGCAGCGCAATAGTGACTATTCTTAACATAAAACAACTCTTGCTCGTAGGACCAGAAAGTGCATGTGATTCCACTCCATTTAGGACTGGGAAACAAACGCTAGCTCGCCTTACAAGAAACACACTCTGCTTTTGAGAAAAGAGCACTCTTCTACTCTACTGTGTTTCCTATGGGGTCCAAACAGTGAGCTTGCTCAGAACAAAAGAACTGTGCTTCCTACACACACGAACCATATGTAGTTCAATTCTGCTTAGGAAACTGAAAAGAACAGTAGTTCCTATTCAGTCCAATACACTGTACTTGCTGGGAAAAGCCTCAAGTGCTATTTGCCCTGTGTATGGCAATTGGAGCGCAATAGTGACTTTCCTTACCAGAAAACAGCTCTTGTTCGTAGGACCAGAAACTGCATGTGATTCAACTCCATTTAGGATTAGGAAACAAACGCTAGCTCGCCTTACAAGAAACACACTCTGCTTTTGAGAAAAGAGCACTCTTCTACTCTACTGTGTTTCCTATGGAGTCTGAATAGTGAGCTTGCTCAGAACAAAAGAACTGTCCTTCCTACACACACGGCCATATCTAGTTCAATTCTGCTTAGGAACCTGACAAGAGCAGTAGATCCTCTTCAGTCCAATACACTGTACTTGCTGGGAACAGACGCCAGTGCTATTTGTCCTGTGTATGGCATTGAGAGCGCAGTAGTGACTCTTCTTACAAGATAACAACTCTTGCTCGTAGGACCAGAAACTGCGTGTGATTCAACTCTGTTTCTGACTGGGAAACAAACACTAGCTAGCCTTACATGAAACACACTCTGCTTTGAGAAAAGAGCACTCTTCTACTCTACTGTGTTTCCTATGGGGTCCGAACAGTGAGCTTGCTCAGAACAAAAGAACTGTGCTTCCTACACACACGGGCCATATCTAGTTCAACTCTGGTTAGAAAACTGACAAGAACACTATCTCCTCTTCTGTCCAACACACTGTACTTGCTGGGAACAGACGCGAGTGCTATTTGAACTGTGTATGGCAATGGGAGCACAATAGTGACTCTTCTTACCAGAAACAACTCTTGCTCGTAGGACCAGAAACTGCATGGGATTCAACTCCGTTTCTGACTGGGAAACAAACACTAGCTAGCCTTACAAGAAACACACTCTGCTTTTGAGAAAAGAGCACTCTTCTACTCTACTGTGTTTCCTATAAGGCCAGAAGAGTGAGCTTGCTTAGAACAAAAGAACTGTGCTTCCTACACACACGGGCCATATCTAGTTCAACTCTGCTTACGAAACTGACAAGAACAGTAGATCCTCCTCAGTCCCATACAGTGTACATGCTGGGAACAGACACCCGTGCCATTTGCCCTGTGTATGACAATGGGAGCGTAATAGTGACTCTTCTTACCAGAAAACAACTCTTGCTCGTAGGACCAGAAACTGCATTGGATTCAAATCCATTTAGGACTGGGAAACAAACTCTAGCTCACCCTACAAGAAACACACTCTGCTTTTGAGAAAAGAGCACTCTTCTACTCTACTGTGTTTCATATAGGGCCAGAACAGTGAGCTTGCTCAGAACAAAAGAACTGTGCTTACTACACACACGAGTCATATCAAGTTCAACTCTGCTTAGGAAACTGACAAGAACAGAAGCTCCTCTTCTTTCCAATACACTGTACTTGCTGGGAGAAGACGCGAGCGCTATTTGAAATGTGTGTGGCTAAGGGAGCACAATAGTGACTTTCCTTACCAGAAAACAACTCTTGCTCGTAGGAACAAAAACTGCATGTGATTCAACTCCATTTAGGACTGGGAAACAAACCCTAGCTCGCCTTACAAGAAACACACTCTGCTTTTGAGAAAAGAGCACTCTTCTTCTCTACTGTGTTTCCTATAGGGCCAGAACAGTGAGCTTGCTCAGAACAAAAGAACTGTGCTTCCTACACAAACGGGCCATATCTAGTTCAACTCTGCTCAGGAAACTGACAAGAACAGTAGATCCTCTTCAGTCCAATACACTGTACATCCTGGGAACAGACGCCAGTGCTATTTGCCCTATGTATGAAAATGGGAGCTCAATAGTGACTCTTCTTACCGGAAAAAAAATCTTGCTCTTAGGACCAGAAGCTGCATGGGATTCAACGCCATTTAGGACTGGGAAACAAACGCTAGCTCGCCTTACAAGAAACACACTCTGCTTTTGAGAAAAGAGCACTCTTCTACTCAACTGTGTTTCCTATAGAGCCAGAAGTGTGAGCTTGCTCAGAACAAAAGAACTGTGCTTCCTACACACACGGGCCATATCAGGTTCAACTCTGCTTTGGAAACTGACAAGAACAGTAGATCATCTTCAGTCCAATACATTGTACATGCTGGGAACAAACGACAGTGCTATTTGCGCTGTGTATGACAATGGGAGCATAATAGTGACTCTTATTACCAGAAAACAACTATTGCTTGTAGGACCAGAAACTGCATGTGATTCAACTCCATTTTGGACTGGTAAACAAACCCTAGCTCGCCTTAGAAGAAACGCACTCTGCTTTTGAGAAAAGAGCACTCTGCTACTCTACTGTGTTTCCTATAGAGCCAGAACAGTGAGCTTACTCAGAACAAAAAACTGTGCTTGCTACACACAGGGGCCATATTTAGTTCAACTCTGCTTAGGAATATGACAAGAACAGTAGCTCCTCTTCTGTCCAATACACTGTACTTGCTGGGAGCAGACGTGAGTGCTATTTGCACTGTGTATGACAAAGGGAGCACCATAGTGACTCTTCCTACCAGAAAACAACTCTTGCTCATAGGACCCGAAACTGCATGGGATTCAACTCCATTTAGGACTGGGAAAAAATGCTAGCTTGCCTTACAAGAAACACACTATGCTTTTGAGAAAAGAGCACTCTTCTACTCTACTGTGTTTCCTATGGGGTCCGAACAGTGAGCTTGCTCAGAACAAAAGAACTGTGCTTCCTACACACATGGGCCATATCTAGTTCAAATCTGCTTCAGAAACTGACAAGAACAGTAGCTCCTCTTCAGTCCAATACACTGTACTTGCTGAAAGCAGACGCGAGTGCTATTTGCACTGTCTATGGCAATGGGAGCACCATAGTGATTTTCCTTACCAGAAAACAACTCTTGCTCTTAGTACCAGAAACTGCATGTGATTCAATTCCATTTAGGACTGGGAAACAAACGCTAGCTCGCCTTACAAGAAACACACTCTGCTTTTGAGAAAAGAGCACTCTTTTGCTCTACTGTGTTTCCTAAAGGGCCAGAACAGTGAGCTTGCTCAGAACAAAAGAACTGTGCTTCCTACACACACGGGCCATATCTAGTTCAACTCTGTTTAGGAAACTGACAAGAACAGTAGCTCCTCTACTGTACAATACACTGTACTTGCTGGGAACAGACGCGAGTGCTATTTGCACTGTGTATGGAAATGGGAGCACAATAATGACTCTTTTTACCAGAAAACAACTCTTGCTCGTAGGAACAGAAACTGCATGTGATTCAACTCCATTTAGGACTGGGAAACAAACCATAGCTCGCCTTACAAGAAACACACTCTGCTTTTGAGAAAAGAGCACTCTTCTACTCTACTGTGTTTCCTATAGGGCCAGAACAGTGAGCTTGCTCAGAACAAAAGAACTGTGCTTCCTTCACACATGGGCCATATCTAGTTCAAATCTGCTTTCAGAAACTGACAAGAACAGTAGCTCCTCTTCAGTCCAATACACTGTACTTGCTTGGAGCAGACGCTAGTGCTATTTGCCCTGTGTATGGCAATGGGAGCACCATAGTGACTTTCCTTACCAGAAAACAACTCTTGCTCGTAGTACCAGAAACTGCATGTGATTCAATTCCATTTAGGACTGGGAAACAAACGCTAGCTCGACTTACAAGAAACACACTCTGCTTTTGAGAAAAGAGCACTCTTCTGCTCTACTGTGTTTCCTAAAGGGCCAGAACAGTGATCTTGCTCAGAACAAAAGAACTGTGCTTCCTACACACACTGGCCTTATCTAGTTCAACTCTGCTTAGGAAACTGACAAGAACAGTAGCTCCTCTACTGTACAATACACTGTACTTGCTGGTAGCAGACGCGAGTGCTATTTGCACCGTGTATGGAAATGGGAGCACAGTAGTGACTCTTTTTTACCAGAAAACAACTCTTGCTCGTAGGACCAGAAACTGCATGTGATTCAACTCCATTTAGGACTGGGAAATAAACGCTAGCTCGCCTTACAAGAAACAAACTCTGCTTTTGAGAAAAGAGCACTTTTCTACTCTACTGTGTTTGCTATAGGGCCAGAACAGTGAGCTTGCTCAGAACAAAAGAACTGTGCTTCCTATACACACGGGCCATATCTAGTTCAACTCTGCTTAGGAACCTGACAAGAACAGTAGATCCTCTTAAGTCTAACACACTGTACATGCTGGGAACAGATGCCAGTGCTATTTGCCCTGTGTATGGCAATGGGAGCGCAACAGTGACTCTTCTTACCAGAAAACAACTCTTGCTCGTAGGACCAGAAACTGCATGGGATTCAACTCCATTTAGGACTGGGAAACAAACGCTAGCTCGCCTTACAAGAAACACACTCTGCTTTTGAGAAAAGAGCACTCTTCTACTCTACTGTGTTTCCTATGTGCTCGGAACCGTGAGCTTGTTCAGAAAAAAGAACTGTGCTTCCTACACACACGGGTCATATCTAGTTCCACTCTGCTTAGAAAAATGACAAGAACAGTATATCCTCTTCTTTCCAATACACCGTACTTGCTGGGAACATACGCGAGTGCTATTTGCACTGTGTGTGGCTAAGGGAGCGCAATAGTGACTTTCCTTACCAGAAAACAACTCTTGCTCGTAGGACCAGAAACTGCATGTGAATCAACTCCATTTAAAACTGGGAAACAAACGCTAGCTTCCTTTACAAGAAACACACTCTGATTTTGAGAAAAGAGCACTCTTCTACTCTACTGTGTTTCCAATGGAGTCTGAACAGTGAGCTTGCTCAGAACAAAAGAACTGTGCTTACTACACACACGGGTCATATCTAGTTCAACTCTGCTTAGGAAACTGACAAGAACAGAAGCTCCTCTTCTTTCCAATACACTGTACTTCCTGGGAGCAGACGCGAGCGCTATTTGAACTGTGTGTGGCTAAATGAGCACAATAGTGACTTTCCTTACCAGAAAACAACTCTTGCTCGTAGGACCAAAAACTGCATGTGATTCAACTCCATTTAGGACTGGGAAACAAACCCTAGATGGCATTACAAAAAACACACTCTGCTTTTGAGAAAAGAGCACGCTTCTACTCTACTGTGTTTCCTATAGGGCCAGAACAGTGAGCTTGCTCAGAACAAAATAACTGTGTTTCCTAAACACAAGGGCCATATCTAGTTCAACTCTGCTCAGGAAACTGACAAGAACAGTAGACCCTCTTCAGTCCAATACACTGTACTTGCTGGGAACAGACGCCAGTGCTATTTGCACTGTGTATGGCAATTGGACCACAATAGTGACTCATCTTACCAAAAACAACTCTTGCTCATAGGACAAAAAACTGCATGTGACTCAATTCCATTTAGGACTGGGAAACAAACTCTAGCTCGCTTTACAAGAAACACACTCTGCTTTTGAGAAAAGAGCACTCTTCTACTCTACTGTGTTTCCTATAGGGCCAAAACAGTGAGCTTGCTCAGAAAAAAAGAACTGTGTTTCCTACACACACGGGCCATATCTAGTTCAACTCTGCTTAGGATACTGAGAAGAACAGTAGCTCCTATTCAGTCCAATAAACTGTACTTGCTGGGAACAGACGGGAGGGCTATTTGCACTGTGTATGGCAATGAGAGCGCATTAGTGAATTTCCTTACCAGAAAACAACTCTTGCTCGTTGGACCAGAAACTGCATGTGATTCAACTCCATTTAGGAATGGAAAACAAATGCTAGCTCGCCTTACAAGAAACACACTCTGCTTTTGAGAAAAAAAGCACTCTTCTACTCTACTGTGTTCCCTATGGGGTCCGAACAGTGAGCTTGCTCAGAACAAAAAAACTGTGCTTCCTACACACACGGCCATATCTAGTTCAAGTCTGCTTAGGAACCTGACAAGAACAGTAGATCTTCTTCAGTCCAATACACTGTACTTGCTGCGAACAGACGCCAGTGCTATTTGTCCTGTGTATGGCAATGGCAGCGCAATAGTGAGTCTTCTTACCAGAAAACAATTCTTGCTCGTAGTAAAAAAAAACTGCATGGGATTCAACTCGATTTAGGACTGCGAAACAAACGCTAGCTCGCCTTACAAGAAAAACACTCTGCTTTAGAGAAAAGAGCACTCTTCTACTCTACTGTGTTTCCTATGGGTTCCAAACAGTGAGCTTGCTCAGAACTCATGAACTGTGCTTCCTACACACACGGATCATATCTAGTTCAACTCTGCTTAGGAAACTGACAAGAACAGTAGCACTTATTCAGTCCAATACACTGTACTTGCTGGGAACAGACGCGAGTGCTATTTGCACTGTGTATGGCAATGGGAGCACAATGTGACTTTCCTTACCAGAAAACAACTCTTGTTCGTAGGACCAGAAACTGCATGTGATTCAACTCCATTTAGGACTGGGAAACAAACGCTAGCTTGCCTTACAAAAAACACACTCTGCTTTTGAGAAAAGAGCACTTTTCTACTCTACTCGTTTTCCTATGGGGTCCGAACAGTGAGCTTGCTCAGAACAAAAGAACTGTGCTTCCTACACACACGGCCATATCTAGTTCAATTCTGATTAGAAACCTGACAAGAGCAGTAGATCCTCTTCAGTCCAATACACTGTACTCGCTGGGAACAGACGCCAGTGCTATTTGCACTGTGTATGGCAATGGCAGCGCAATAGTGACTATTCTTAACATAAAACAACTCTTGCTCGTAGGACCAGAAAGTGCATGTGATTCCACTCCATTTAGGACTGGGAAACAAACGCTAGCTCGCCTTACAAGAAACACACTCTGCTTTTGAGAAAAGAGCACTCTTCTACTCTACTGTGTTTCCTATGGGGTCCAAACAGTGAGCTTGCTCAGAACAAAAGAACTGTGCTTCCTACACACACGAACCATATGTAGTTCAATTCTGCTTAGGAAACTGAAAAGAACAGTAGTTCCTATTCAGTCCAATACACTGTACTTGCTGGGAAAAGCCTCAAGTGCTATTTGCCCTGTGTATGGCAATTGGAGCGCAATAGTGACTTTCCTTACCAGAAAACAGCTCTTGTTCGTAGGACCAGAAACTGCATGTGATTCAACTCCATTTAGGATTAGGAAACAAACGCTAGCTCGCCTTACAAGAAACACACTCTGCTTTTGAGAAAAGAGCACTCTTCTACTCTACTGTGTTTCCTATGGAGTCTGAATAGTGAGCTTGCTCAGAACAAAAGAACTGTCCTTCCTACACACACGGCCATATCTAGTTCAATTCTGCTTAGGAACCTGACAAGAGCAGTAGATCCTCTTCAGTCCAATACACTGTACTTGCTGGGAACAGACGCCAGTGCTATTTGTCCTGTGTATGGCATTGAGAGCCCAGTAGTGACTCTTCTTACAAGATAACAACTCTTGCTCGTAGGACCAGAAACTGCGTGTGATTCAACTCTGTTTCTGACTGGGAAACAAACACTAGCTAGCCTTACAAGAAACACACTCTGCTTTGAGAAAAGAGCACTCTTCTACTCTACTGTGTTTCCTATGGGGTCCGAACAGTGAGCTTGCTCAGAACAAAAGAACTGTGCTTCCTACACACACGGGCCATATCTAGTTCAACTCTGGTTAGAAAACTGACAAGAACACTATCTCCTCTTCTGTCCAACACACTGTACTTGCTGGGAACAGACGCGAGTGCTATTTGAACTGTGTATGGCAATGGGAGCACAATAGTGACTCTTCTTACCAGAAACAACTCTTGCTCGTAGGACCAGAAACTGCATGGGATTCAACTCCGTTTCTGACTGGGAAACAAACACTAGCTAGCCTTACAAGAAACACACTCTGCTTTTGAGAAAAGAGCACTCTTCTACTCTACTGTGTTTCCTATAAGGCCAGAAGAGTGAGCTTGCTTAGAACAAAAGAACTGTGCTTCCTACACACACGGGCCATATCTAGTTCAACTCTGCTTACGAAACTGACAAGAACAGTAGATCCTCCTCAGTCCCATACAGTGTACATGCTGGGAACAGACACCCGTGCCATTTGCCCTGTGTATGACAATGGGAGCGTAATTGTGACTCTTCTTAACAGAAAACAACTCTTGCTCGTAGGACCAGAAACTGCATTGGATTCAAATCCATTTAGGACTGGGAAACAAACTCTAGCTCACCCTACAAGAAACACACTCTGCTTTTGAGAAAAGAGCACTCTTCTACTCTACTGTGTTTCATATAGGGCCAGAACAGTGAGCTTGCTCAGAACAAAAGAACTGTGCTTACTACACACACGAGTCATATCAAGTTCAACTCTGCTTAGGAAACTGACAAGAACAGAAGCTCCTCTTCTTTCCAATACACTGTACTTGCTGGGAGAAGACGCGAGTGCTATTTGAAATGTGTGTGGCTAAGGGAGCACAATAGTGACTTTCCTTACCAGAAAACAACTCTTGCTCGTAGGAACAAAAACTGCATGTGATTCAACTCCATTTAGGACTGGGAAACAAACCCTAGCTCGCCTTACAAGAAACACACTCTGCTTTTGAGAAAAGAGCACTCTTCTTCTCTACTGTGTTTCCTATAGGGCCAGAACAGTGAGCTTGCTCAGAACAAAAGAACTGTGCTTCCTACACAAACGGGCCATATCTAGTTCAACTCTGCTCAGGAAACTGACAAGAACAGTAGATCCTCTTCAGTCCAATACACTGTACATCCTGGGAACAGACGCCAGTGCTATTTGCCCTATGTATGAAAATGGGAGCTCAATAGTGACTCTTCTTACCGGAAAAAAAATCTTGCTCTTAGGACCAGAAGCTGCATGGGATTCAACGCCATTTAGGACTGGGAAACAAACGCTAGCTCGCCTTACAAGAAACACACTCTGCTTTTGAGAAAAGAGCACTCTTCTACTCAACTGTGTTTCCTATAGAGCCAGAAGTGTGAGCTTGCTCAGAACAAAAGAACTGTGCTTCCTACACACACGGGCCATATCAGGTTCAACTCTGCTTTGGAAACTGACAAGAACAGTAGATCATCTTCAGTCCAATACATTGTACATGCTGGGAACAAACGACAGTGCTATTTGCGCTGTGTATGACAATGGGAGCATAATAGTGACTCTTATTACCAGAAAACAACTATTGCTTGTAGGACCAGAAACTGCATGTGATTCAACTCCATTTTGGACTGGTAAACAAACCCTAGCTCGCCTTGGAAGAAACGCACTCTGCTTTTGAGAAAAGAGCACTCTGCTACTCTACTGTGTTTCCTATAGGGCCAGAACAGTGAGCTTACTCAGAACAAAAAACTGTGCTTCCTATACACAGGGGCCATATTTAGTTCAACTCTGCTTAGGAATATGACAAGAACAGTAGCTCCTCTTCTGTCCAATACACTGTACTTGCTGGGAGCAGACGTGAGTGCTATTTGCACTGTGTATGACAAAGGGAGCACCATAGTGACTCTTCCTACCAGAAAACAACTCTTGCTCATAGGACCCGAAACTGCATGGGATTCAACTCCATTTAGGACTGGGAAAAAATGCTAGCTTGCCTTACAAGAAACACACTATGCTTTTGAGAAAAGAGCACTCTTCTACTCTACTGTGTTTCCTATGGGGTCCGAACAGTGAGCTTGCTCAGAACAAAAGAACTGTGCTTCCTACACACATGGGCCATATCTAGTTCAAATCTGCTTCAGAAACTGACAAGAACAGTAGCTCCTCTTCAGTCCAATACACTGTACTTGCTGAAAGCAGACGCGAGTGCTATTTGCACTGTCTATGGCAATGGGAGCACCATAGTGATTTTCCTTACCAGAAAACAACTCTTGCTCTTAGTACCAGAAACTGCATGTGATTCAATTCCATTTAGGACTGGGAAACAAACGCTAGCTCGCCTTAGAAGAAACACACTCTGCTTTTGAGAAAAGAGCACTCTTTTGCTCTACTGTGTTTCCTAAAGGGCCAGAACAGTGAGCTTGCTCAGAACAAAAGAACTGTGCTTCCTACACACACGGGCCATATCTAGTTCAACTCTGTTTAGGAAACTGACAAGAACAGTAGCTCCTCTACTGTACAATACACTGTACTTGCTGGGAACAGACGCGAGTGCTATTTGCACTGTGTATGGAAATGGGAGCACAATAATGACTCTTTTTACCAGAAAACAACTCTTGCTCGTAGGAACAGAAACTGCATGTGATTCAACTCCATTTAGGACTGGGAAACAAACCATAGCTCGCCTTACAAGAAACACACTCTGCTTTTGAGAAAAGAGCACTCTTCTACTCTACTGTGTTTCCTATAGGGCCAGAACAGTGAGCTTGCTCAGAACAAAAGAACTGTGCTTCCTACACACATGGGCCATATCTAGTTCAAATCTGCTTTCAGAAACTGACAAGAACAGTAGCTCCTCTTCAGTCCAATACACTGTACTTGCTTGGAGCAGACGCTAGTGCTATTTGCCCTGTGTATGGCAATGGGAGCACCATAGTGACTTTCCTTACCAGAAAACAACTCTTGCTCGTAGTACCAGAAACTGCATGTGATTCAATTCCATTTAGGACTGGGAAACAAACGCTAGCTCGACTTACAAGAAACACACTCTGCTTTTGAGAAAAGAGCACTCTTCTGCTCTACTGTGTTTCCTAAAGGGCCAGAACAGTGATCTTGCTCAGAACAAAAGAACTGTGCTTCCTACACACACTGGCCTTATCTAGTTCAACTCTGCTTAGGAAACTGACAAGAACAGTAGCTCCTCTACTGTACAATACACTGTACTTGCTGGGAACAGACGCGAGTGCTATTTGCACCGTGTATGGAAATGGGAGCACAGTAGTGACTCTTTTTTACCAGAAAACAACTCTTGCTCGTAGGACCAGAAACTGCATGTGATTCAACTCCATTTAGGACTGGGAAATAAACGCTAGCTCGCCTTACAAGAAACAAACTCTGCTTTTGAGAAAAGAGCACTTTTCTACTCTACTGTGTTTGCTATAGGGCCAGAACAGTGAGCTTGCTCAGAACAAAAGAACTGTGCTTCCTATACACACGGGCCATATCTAGTTCAACTCTGCTTAGGAACCTGACAAGAACAGTAGATCCTCTTAAGTCTAACACACTGTACATGCTGGGAACAGATGCCAGTGCTATTTGCCCTGTGTATGGCAATGGGAGCGCAACAGTGACTCTTCTTACCAGAAAACAACTCTTGCTCGTAGGACCAGAAACTGCATGGGATTCAACTCCATTTAGGACTGGGAAACAAACGCTAGCTCGCCTTACAAGAAACACACTCTGCTTTTGAGAAAAGAGCACTCTTCTACTCTACTGTGTTTCCTATGTGCTCGGAACCGTGAGCTTGTTCAGAAAAAAGTACTGTGCTTCCTACACACACGGGTCATATCTAGTTCCACTCTGCTTAGAAAAATGACAAGAACAGTATATCCTCTTCTTTCCAATACACCGTACTTGCTGGGAACATACGCGAGTGCTATTTGCACTGTGTGTGGCTAAGGGAGCGCAATAGTGACTTTCCTTACCAGAAAACAACTCTTGCTCGTAGGACCAGAAACTGCATGTGAATCAACTCCATTTAAAACTGGGAAACAAACGCTAGCTTCCTTTACAAGAAACACACTCTGATTTTGAGAAAAGAGCACTCTTCTACTCTACTGTGTTTCCAATGGAGTCTGAACAGTGAGCTTGCTCAGAACAAAAGAACTGTGCTTACTACACACACGGGTCATATCTAGTTCAACTCTGCTTAGGAAACTGACAAGAACAGAAGCTCCTCTTCTTTCCAATACACTGTACTTCCTGGGAGCAGACGCGAGTGCTATTTGAACTGTGTGTGGCTAAATGAGCACAATAGTGACTTTCCTTACCAGAAAACAACTCTTGCTCGTAGGACCAAAAACTGCATGTGATTCAACTCCATTTAGGACTGGGAAACAAACCCTAGCTGGCCTTACAAAAAACACACTCTGCTTTTGAGAAAAGAGCACGCTTCTACTCTACTGTGTTTCCTATAGGGCCAGAACAGTGAGCTTGCTCAGAACAAAATAACTGTGTTTCCTAAACACAAGGGCCATATCTAGTTCAACTCTGCTCAGGAAACTGACAAGAACAGTAGACCCTCTTCAGTCCAATACACTGTACTTGCTGGGAACAGACGCCAGTGCTATTTGCACTGTGTATGGCAATTGGACCACAATAGTGACTCATCTTACCAAAAACAACTCTTGCTCATAGGACAAAAAACTGCATGTGACTCAATTCCATTTAGGACTGGGAAACAAACTCTAGCTCGCTTTACAAGAAACACACTCTGCTTTTGAGAAAAGAGCACTCTTCTACTCTACTGTGTTTCCTATAGGGCCAAAACAGTGAGCTTGCTCAGAAAAAAAGAACTGTGTTTCCTACACACACGGGCCATATCTAGTTCAACTCTGCTTAGGATACTGAGAAGAACAGTAGCTCCTATTCAGTCCAATAAACTGTACTTGCTGGGAACAGACGGGAGGGCTATTTGCACTGTGTATGGCAATGAGAGCGCATTAGTGACTTTCCTTACCAGAAAACAACTCTTGCTCGTAGGACCAGAAACTGCATGTGATTCAACTCCATTTAGGAATGGAAAACAAACGCTAGCTCGCCTTACAAGAAACACACTCTGCTTTTGAGAAAAAAAGCACTCTTCTTCTCTACTGTGTTCCCTATGGGGTCCGAACAGTGAGCTTGCTCAGAACAAAAAAACTGTGCTTCCTACACACACGGCCATATCTAGTTCAAGTCTGCTTAGGAACCTGACAAGAACAGTAGATCTTCTTCAGTCCAATACACTGTACTTGCTGCGAACAGACGCCAGTGCTATTTGTCCTGTGTTTGGCAATGGCAGCGCAATAGTGAGTCTTCTTACCAGAAAACAATTCTTGCTCGTAGTAAAAAAAAACCGCATGGGATTCAACTCCATTTAGGACTGCGAAACAAACGCTAGCTCGCCTTACAAGAAACACACTCTGCTTTAGAGAAAAGAGCACTCTTCTACTCTACTGTGTTTCCTATGGGTTCCAAACAGTGAGCTTGCTCAGAACTCATGAACTGTGCTTCCTACACACACGGATCATTATCTAGTTCAACTCTGCTTAGGAAACTGACAAGAACAGTAGCACTTATTCAGTCCAATACACTGTACTTGCTGGGAACAGACGCGAGTGCTATTTGCACTGTGTATGGCAATGGGAGCGCAATGTGACTTTCCTTACCAGAAAACAACTCTTGTTCGTAGGACCAGAAACTGCATGTGATTCAACTCCATTTAGGACTGGGAAACAAACGCTAGCTTGCCTTACAAAAAACACACTCTGCTTTTGAGAAAAGAGCACTTTTCTACTCTACTGGTTTTCCTATGGGGTCCGAACAGTGAGCTTGCTCAGAACAAAAGAACTGTGCTTCCTACACACACGGCCATATCTAGTTCAATTCTGATTAGGAACCTGACAAGAGCAGTAGATCCTCTTCAGTCCAATACACTGTACTCGCTGGGAACAGACGCCAGTGCTATTTGCACTGTGTATGGCAATGGCAGCGCAATAGTGACTATTCTTAACGTAAAACAACTCTTGCTCGTAGGACCAGAAAGTGCATGTGATTCCACTCC
>NW_026738099.1:0-25260 GCF_949786415.1 Peromyscus eremicus
TCCTAAACGGAGTTGAATCCCATGCAGTTTCTGCTCCTACGAGCAAGAGTTGTTTTCTGCTAAGAAGAGTCACTATTGCGCTCCCATTGCCATACACAGTGCAAATAGCACTCGCGTCTGTTCCCAGCAAGTACAGTGTATTGGACTGAAGAGAAGCTACTGTTCTTGTCAGTTTCCTAAGCAGAGTTGAACTAGATATGCCCCGTGTGTAGGAAGCACAGTTCTTTTGTTCTGAGCAAGCTCACTGTTCTGGCCCTATAGGAAACACAGGAGAGTAGAAGAGTGCTGTTTTCTCAAAAGCAGAGTGTGTTTCTTGCAAGGCGAGCTAGCGTTTGTTTCCCAGTCCTAAACGGAGTTGAATCCCATGCAGTTTCTGCTCCTACGAGCAAGAGTTGTTTTCTGCAAAGAAGAGTCACTATTGCGCTCCCCTTGCCATACACAGTGCAAATAGCACTCGCGTCTGTTCCCAGCAAGTACAGTGTATTGGACTGAAGAGAAGCTACTGTTCTTGTCAGTTACCTAAGCAGAGTTGAACTAGATATGCCCCGTGTGTGTAGGAAGCACAGTTCTTTTGTTCTGAGCAAGCTCACTGTTCTGGCCCTATAGGAAACACAGGAGAGTAGAAGAGTGCTGTTTTCTCAAAAGCAGAGTGTGTTTCTTGCAAGGCGAGCTAGCGTTTGTTTCCCAGTCCTAAACGGAGTTGAATCCCATGCAGTTTCTGGTCCTACGAGCAATAGTTGTTTTCTGCTAAGAAGAGTCCCTATTGCGCTCCCATTGCCATACACAGTGCAAATAGCACTCGCGTCTGTTCCCAGCAAGTACAGTGTATTGGACTGAAGAGAAGCTACTGTTCTGGTCAGTTTCCTAAGCAGAGTTGAACTAGATATGGCCCGTGTGTGTAGGAAGCACAGTTCTTTTGTTCTGAGCAAGCTCACTGTTCTGGCCCTATAGGAAACACAGGAGAGTAGAAGAGTGCTGTTTTCTCAAAAGCAGAGTGTGTTTCTTGCAAGGCGAGTTAGCGTTTGTTTCCCAGTCCTAAACGGAGTTGAATCCCATGCAGTTTCTTCTCCTACGAGCAAGAGTTGTTTTCTGCTAAGAAGAGTCACTATTGCGCTCCCATTGCCATACACAGTGCAAATAGCACTCGCGTCTGTTCCCAGCAAGTACAGTGTATTGGACTGAAGAGAAGCTACTGTTCTTGTCAGTTTCCTAAGCAGAGTTGAACTAGATATGCCCCGTGTGTGTAGGAAGCACAGTTCTTTTGTTCTGAGCAAGCTCACTGTTCTGGCCCTATAGGAAACACAGGAGAGTAGAAGAGTGCTGTTTTCTCAAAAGCAGAGTGTGTTTCTTGCAAGGCGAGCTAGCGTTTGTTTCCCAGTCCTAAACGGAGTTGAATCCCATGCAGTTTCTGGTCCTACGAGCAATAGTTGTTTTCTGCTAAGAAGAGTCCCTATTGCGCTCCCATTGCCATACACAGTGCAAATAGCACTCGCGTCTGTTCGCAGCAAGTACAGTGTATTGGACTGAAGAGAAGCTACTGTTCTGGTCAGTTTCCTAAGCAGAGTTGAACTAGATATGGCCCGTGTGTGTAGGAAGCACAGTTCTTTTGTTCTGAGCAAGCTCACTGTTCTGGCCCTATAGGAAACACAGGAGAGTAGAAGAGTGCTGTTTTCTCAAAAGCAGAGTGTGTTTCTTGCAAGGCGAGCTAGCGTTTGTTTCCCAGTCCTAAACGGAGTTGAATCCCATGCAGTTTCTGGTCCTATGAGCAAGAGTTGTTTTCTGCTAAGAAGAGTCACTATTGCGCTCCCATTGCCATACACAGTGCAAATAGCACTCGCGTCTGTTCCCAGCAAGTACAGTGTATTGGACTGAAGAGAAGCTACTGTTCTGGTCAGTTTCCTAAGCAGAGTTGAACTAGATATGCCCCGTGTGTGTAGGAAGCACAGTTCTTTTGTTCTGAGCAAGCTCACTGTTCTGGCCCTATAGGAAACACAGGAGAGTAGAAGAGTGCTGTTTTCTCAAAAGCAGAGTGTGTTTCTTGCAAGGCGAGCTAGCGTTTGTTTCCCAGTCCTAAACGGAGTTGAATCCCATGCAGTTTCTGGTCCTACGAGCAAGAGTTGTTTTCTGCTAAGAAGAGTCACTATTGCGCTCCCATTGCCATACACAGTGCAAATAGCACTCGTGTCTGTTCCCAGCAAGTACAGTGTATTGGACTGAAGAGAAGCTACTGTTCTGGTCAGTTTCCTAAGCAGAGTTGAACTAGATATGCCCCGTGTGTGTAGGAAGCACAGTTCTTTTGTTCTGAGCAAGCTCAATGTTCTGGCCCTATAGGAAACACAGGAGAGTAGAAGAGTGCTGTTTTCTCAAAAGCAGAGTGTGTTTCTTGCAAGGCGAGCTAGCGTTTGTTTCCCAGTCCTAAACGGAGTAGAATCCCATGCAGTTTGTGGTCCTAGAGCAAGAGTTGTTTTCTGCTAAGAAGAGTCACTATTGCGCTCCCATTGCCATACACAGTGCAAATAGCACTCGCGTCTGTTCCCAGCAAGTACAGTGTATTGGACTGAAGAGAAGCTACTGTTCTGGTCAGTTTCCTAAGCAGAGTTGTACTAGATATGCCCGTGTGTGTAGGAAGCACAGTTCTTTTGTTCTGAGCAAGCTCACTGTTCTGGCCCTATAGGAAACACAGGAAAATAGAAGAGTGCTGTTTTCTCAAAAGCAGAGTGTGTTTCTTGCAAGGCGAGCTAGCGTTTGTTTCCCAGTCCTAAACGGAGTTGAATCCCATGCAGATTCTGGTCCTACGAGCAAGAGTTGTTTTCTGCTAAGAAGAGTCACTATTGCGCTCCCATTGCCATACACAGTGCAAATAGCACTCGCGTCTGTTCCCAGCAAGTACAGTGTATTGGACTGAAGAGAAGCTACTGTTCTGGTCAGTTTCCTAAGCAGAGTTGAACTAGATATGCCCCGTGTGTGTAGGAAGCACAGTTCTTTTGTTCTGAGCAAGCTCACTGTTCTGGCCCTATAGGAAACACAGGAGAGTAGAAGAGTGCTGTTTTCTCAAAAGCAGAGTGTGTTTCTTGCAAGGCGAGCTAGCATTTGTTTCCCAGTCCTAAACGGAGTAGAATCCCATGCAGTTTCTGGTCCTACGAGCAAGAGTTGTTTTCTGCTAAGAAGAGTCACTATTGCGCTCCCATTGCCATACACAGTGCAAATAGCACTCGCGTCTGTTCCCAGCAAGTACAGTGTATTGGACTGAAGAGAAGCTACTGTTCTTGTCAGTTTCCTAAGCAGAGTTGAACTAGATAGCCCCGTGTGTGTAGGAAGCACAGTTCTTTTGTTCTGAGCAAGCTCACTGTTCTGGCCCTATAGGAAACACAGGAGAGTAGAAGAGTGCTGTTTTCTCAAAAGCAGAGTGTGTTTCTTGCAAGGCGAGCTAGCGTTTGTTTCCCAGTCCTAAACGGAGTTGAATCCCATGCAGTTTCTGGTCCTACGAGCAAGAGTTGTTTTCTGCTAAGAAGAGTCACTATTGCGCTCACATTGCCTTACACAGTGCAAATAGCACTCGCGTCTGTTCCCAGCAAGTACAGTGTATTGGACTGAAGAGAAGCTACTGTTCTTGTCAGTTTCCTAAGCAGAGTTGAACTAGATATGCCCCGTGTGTGTAGGAAGCACAGTTCTTTTGTTCTGAGCAAGCTCACTGTTCTGGCCCTATAGGAAACACAGGAGAGTAGAAGAGTGCTGTTTTCTCAAAAGCAGAGTGTGTTTCTTGCAAGGCGAGCTAGCGTTTGTTTCGCAGTCCTAAATGGAGTTGAATCCCATGCAGATTCTGGTCCTACGAGCAAGTGTTGTTTTCTGCTAAGAAGAGTCACTATTGCGCTCCCATTGCCATACACAGTGCAAATAGCACTCGCGTCTGTTCCCAGCAAGTACAGTGTATTGGACTGAAGAGAAGCTACTGTTCTGGTCAGTTTCCTAAGCAGAGTTGAACTAGATATGCCCCGTGTGTGTAGGAAGCACAGTTCTTTTGTTCTGAGCAAGCTTACTGTTCTGGCCCTATAGGAAACACAGGAGAGTAGAAGAGTGCTGTTTTCTCAAAAGCAGAGTGTGTTTCTTGCAAGGCGAGCTAGCGTTTGTTTCCCAGTCCTAAACGGAGTTGAATCCCATGCAGTTTCTGGTCCTACGAGCAAGAGTTGTTTTCTGCTAAGAAGAGTCACTATTGCGCTCCCATTGCCATACACAGTGCAAATAGCACTCGCGTCTGTTCCCAGCAAGTACAGTGTATTGGACTGAAGAGAAGCTACTGTTCTGGTCAGTTTTCTAAGCAGAGTTGAACTAGATATGCCCCGTGTGTGTAGGAAGCACAGTTCTTTTGTTCTGAGCAAGCTCACTGTTCTGGCCCTATAGGAAACACAGGAGAGTAGAAGAGTGCTGTTTTCTCAAAAGCAGAGTGTGTTTCTTGCAAGGCGAGCTAGCGTTTGTTTCCCAGTCCTAAACGGAGTTGAATCCCATGCAGATTCTGGTCCTACGAGCAAGAGTTGTTTTCTGCTAAGAAGAGTCACTATTGCGCTCCCATTGCCATACACAGTGCAAATAGCACTCGCGTCTGTTCCCAGCAAGTACAGTGTATTGGACTGAAGAGAAGCTACTGTTCTGGTCAGTTTCCTAAGCAGAGTTGAACTAGATATGCCCCGTGTGTGTAGGAAGCACAGTTCTTTTGTTCTGAGCAAGCTCACTGTTCTGGCCCTATAGGAAACACAGGAGAGTAGAAGAGTGCTGTTTTCTCAAAAGCAGAGTGTGTTTCTTGCAAGGCGAGCTAGCGTTTGTTTCGCAGTCCTAAATGGAGTTGAATCCCATGCAGATTCTGGTCCTACGAGCAAGTGTTGTTTTCTGCTAAGAAGAGTCACTATTGCGCTCCCATTGCCATACACAGTGCAAATAGCACTCGCGTCTGTTCCCAGCAAGTACAGTGTATTGGACTGAAGAGAAGCTACTGTTCTGGTCAGTTTCCTAAGCAGAGTTGAACTAGATATGCCCCGTGTGTGTAGGAAGCACAGTTCTTTTGTTCTGAGCAAGCTCACTGTTCTGGCCCTATAGGAAACACAGGAGAGTAGAAGAGTGCTGTTTTCTCAAAAGCAGAGTGTGTTCCTTGCAAGGCGAGCTAGCGTTTGTTTCCCAGTCCTAAACGGAGTTGAATCCCATGCAGTTTCTGGTCCTACGAGCAAGAGTTGTTTTCTGCTAAGAAGAGTCGCTATTGCGCTCCCATTGCCATCCACAGTGCAAATAGCACTCATGTCTGTTCCCAGCAAGTACAGTGTATTGGACTGAAGAGAAGCTACTGTTCTTGTCAGTTTCCTAAGCAGAGTTGAACTAGATATGCCCCGTGTGTGTAGGAAGCACAGTTCTTTTGTTCTGAGCAAGCTCACTGTTCTGGCCCTATAGGAAACACAGGAAAATAGAAGAGTGCTGTTTTCTCAAAAGCAGAGTGTGTTTCTTGCAAGGCGAGCTAGCGTTTGTTTCCCAGTACTAAACGGAGTTGAATCCCATGCAGTTTCTGGTCCTATGAGCAAGAGTTGTTTTCTGCTAAGAAGAGTCACTATTGCGCTCCCATTGCCATACACAGTGCAAATAGCACTCGCGTCTGTTCCCAGCAAGTACAGTGTATTGGACTGAAGAGAAGCTACTGTTCTGGTCAGTTTCCTAAGCAGAGTTGAACTAGATATGCCCCGTGTGTGTAGGAAGCACAGTTCTTTTGTTCTGAGCAAGCTCACTGTTCTGGCCCTATAGGAAACACAGGAGAGTAGAAGAGTGCTGTTTTCTCAAAAGCAGAGTGTGTTTCTTGCAAGGCGAGCTAGCGTTTGTTTCCCAGTCCTAAACGGAGTTGAATCCCATGCAGTTTCTGGTCCTACGAGCAAGAGTTGTTTTCTGCTAAGAAGAGTCACTATTGCGCTCCCATTGCCATACACAGTGCAAATAGCACTCGCGTCTGTTCCCAGCAAGTACAGTGTATTGGACTGAAGAGAAGCTACTGTTCTGGTCAGTTTCCTAAGCAGAATTGAACTAGATATGCCCCGTGTGTGTAGGAAGCACAGTTCTTTTGTTCTGAGCAAGCTCAATGTTCTGGCCCTATAGGAAACACAGGAGAGTAGAAGAGTGCTGTTTTCTCAAAAGCAGAGTGTGTTTCTTGCAAGGCGAGCTAGCGTTTGTTTCCCAGTCCTAAACGGAGTTGAATCCAATGCAGTTTCTGGTCCTACGAGCAAGAGTTGTTTTCTGCTAAGAAGAGTCACTATTGCGCTCCCATTGCCATACACAGTGCAAAGAGCACTCGCGTCTGTTCCCAGCAAGTACAGTGTATTGGACTGAAGAGAATCTACTGTTCTTGTCAGTTTCCTAAGCAGAGTTGAACTAGATATGCCCCGTGTGTGTAGGAAGCACAGTTCATTTGTTCTGAGCAAGCTCACTGTTCTGGCCCTATAGGAAACACAGGAGAGTAGAAGAGTGCTGTTTTCTCAAAAGCAGAGTGTGTTTCTTGCAAGGCGAGCTAGCGTTTGTTTCCCAGTCCTAAACGGAGTTGAATCCCATGCAGTTTCTGGTCCTACGAGCAAGAGTTGTTTTCTGCTAAGAAGAGTCACTATTGCGCTCCCATTGCCATACACAGTGCAAATAGCACTCTCGTCTGTTCCCAGCAAGTACAGTGTATTGGACTGAAGAGAAGCTACTGTTCTGGTCAGTTTCCTAAGCAGAGTTGAACTAGATATGCCCCGTGTGTGTAGGAAGCACAGTTCTTTTGTTCTGAGCAAGCTCACTGTTCTGGCCCTATAGGAAACACAGGAGAGTAGAAGAGTGCTGTTTTCTCAAAAGCAGAGTGTGTTTCTTGCAAGGCGAGCTAGCGTTTGTTTCCCAGTCCTAAATGGAGTAGAATCCCATGCAGTTTCTGGTCCTACGAGCAAGAGTTGTTTTCTGCTAAGAAGAGTCACTATTGCGCTCCCATTGCCATACACAGTGCAAATAGCACTCGCGTCTGTTCCCAGCAAGTACAGTGTATTGGACTGAAGAGAAGCTACTGTTCTTGTCAGTTTCCTAAGCAGAGTTGAACTAGATAGCCCCGTGTGTGTAGGAAGCACAGTTCTTTTGTTCTGAGCAAGCTCACTGTTCTGGCCCTATAGGAAACACAGGAGAGTAGAAGAGTGCTGTTTTCTCAAAAGCAGAGTGTGTTTCTTGCAAGGCGAGCTAGCGTTTGTTTCCCAGTCCTAAACGGAGTTGAATCCCATGCAGTTTCTGGTCCTACGAGCAAGAGTTGTTTTCTGCTAAGAAGAGTCACTATTGCGCTCACATTGCCTTACACAGTGCAAATAGCACTCGCGTCTGTTCCCAGCAAGTACAGTGTATTGGACTGAAGAGAAGCTACTGTTCTTGTCAGTTTCCTAAGCAGAGTTGAACTAGATATGCCCCGTGTGTGTAGGAAGCACAGTTCTTTTGTTCTGAGCAAGCTCACTGTTCTGGCCCTATAGGAAACACAGGAGAGTAGAAGAGTGCTGTTTTCTCAAAAGCAGAGTGTGTTTCTTGCAAGGCGAGCTAGCGTTTGTTTCGCAGTCCTAAATGGAGTTGAATCCCATGCAGATTCTGGTCCTACGAGCAAGTGTTGTTTTCTGCTAAGAAGAGTCACTATTGCGCTCCCATTGCCATACACAGTGCAAATAGCACTCGCGTCTGTTCCCAGCAAGTACAGTGTATTGGACTGAAGAGAAGCTACTGTTCTGGTCAGTTTCCTAAGCAGAGTTGAACTAGATATGCCCCGTGTGTGTAGGAAGCACAGTTCTTTTGTTCTGAGCAAGCTTACTGTTCTGGCCCTATAGGAAACACAGGAGAGTAGAAGAGTGCTGTTTTCTCAAAAGCAGAGTGTGTTTCTTGCAAGGCGAGCTAGCGTTTGTTTCCCAGTCCTAAACGGAGTTGAATCCCATGCAGTTTCTGGTCCTACGAGCAAGAGTTGTTTTCTGCTAAGAAGAGTCACTATTGCGCTCCCATTGCCATACACAGTGCAAATAGCACTCGCGTCTGTTCCCAGCAAGTACAGTGTATTGGACTGAAGAGAAGCTACTGTTCTGGTCAGTTTTCTAAGCAGAGTTGAACTAGATATGCCCCGTGTGTGTAGGAAGCACAGTTCTTTTGTTCTGAGCAAGCTCACTGTTCTGGCCCTATAGGAAACACAGGAGAGTAGAAGAGTGCTGTTTTCTCAAAAGCAGAGTGTGTTTCTTGCAAGGCGAGCTAGCGTTTGTTTCCCAGTCCTAAACGGAGTTGAATCCCATGCAGATTCTGGTCCTACCAGCAAGAGTTGTTTTCTGCTAAGAAGAGTCACTATTGCGCTCCCATTGCCATACACAGTGCAAATAGCACTCGCGTCTGTTCCCAGCAAGTACAGTGTATTGGACTGAAGAGAAGCTACTGTTCTGGTCAGTTTCCTAAGCAGAGTTGAACTAGATATGCCCCGTGTGTGTAGGAAGCACAGTTCTTTTGTTCTGAGCAAGCTCACTGTTCTGGCCCTATAGGAAACACAGGAGAGTAGAAGAGTGCTGTTTTCTCAAAAGCAGAGTGTGTTTCTTGCAAGGCGAGCTAGCGTTTGTTTCGCAGTCCTAAATGGAGTTGAATCCCATGCAGATTCTGGTCCTACGAGCAAGTGTTGTTTTCTGCTAAGAAGAGTCACTATTGCGCTCCCATTGCCATACACAGTGCAAATAGCACTCGCGTCTGTTCCCAGCAAGTACAGTGTATTGGACTGAAGAGAAGCTACTGTTCTGGTCAGTTTCCTAAGCAGAGTTGAACTAGATATGCCCCGTGTGTGTAGGAAGCACAGTTCTTTTGTTCTGAGCAAGCTCACTGTTCTGGCCCTATAGGAAACACAGGAGAGTAGAAGAGTGCTGTTTTCTCAAAAGCAGAGTGTGTTCCTTGCAAGGCGAGCTAGCGTTTGTTTCCCAGTCCTAAACGGAGTTGAATCCCATGCAGTTTCTGGTCCTACGAGCAAGAGTTGTTTTCTGCTAAGAAGAGTCGCTATTGCGCTCCCATTGCCATCCACAGTGCAAATAGCACTCATGTCTGTTCCCAGCAAGTACAGTGTATTGGACTGAAGAGAAGCTACTGTTCTTGTCAGTTTCCTAAGCAGAGTTGAACTAGATATGCCCCGTGTGTGTAGGAAGCACAGTTCTTTTGTTCTGAGCAAGCTCACTGTTCTGGCCCTATAGGAAACACAGGAAAATAGAAGAGTGCTGTTTTCTCAAAAGCAGAGTGTGTTTCTTGCAAGGCGAGCTAGCGTTTGTTTCCCAGTACTAAACGGAGTTGAATCCCATGCAGTTTCTGGTCCTATGAGCAAGAGTTGTTTTCTGCTAAGAAGAGTCACTATTGCGCTCCCATTGCCATACACAGTGCAAATAGCACTCGCGTCTGTTCCCAGCAAGTACAGTGTATTGGACTGAAGAGAAGCTACTGTTCTGGTCAGTTTCCTAAGCAGAGTTGAACTAGATATGCCCCGTGTGTGTAGGAAGCACAGTTCTTTTGTTCTGAGCAAGCTCACTGTTCTGGCCCTATAGGAAACACAGGAGAGTAGAAGAGTGCTGTTTTCTCAAAAGCAGAGTGTGTTTCTTGCAAGGCGAGCTAGCGTTTGTTTCCCAGTCCTAAACGGAGTTGAATCCCATGCAGTTTCTGGTCCTACGAGCAAGAGTTGTTTTCTGCTAAGAAGAGTCACTATTGCGCTCCCATTGCCATACACAGTGCAAATAGCACTCGCGTCTGTTCCCAGCAAGTACAGTGTATTGGACTGAAGAGAAGCTACTGTTCTGGTCAGTTTCCTAAGCAGAATTGAACTAGATATGCCCCGTGTGTGTAGGAAGCACAGTTCTTTTGTTCTGAGCAAGCTCAATGTTCTGGCCCTATAGGAAACACAGGAGAGTAGAAGAGTGCTGTTTTCTCAAAAGCAGAGTGTGTTTCTTGCAAGGCGAGCTAGCGTTTGTTTCCCAGTCCTAAACGGAGTTGAATCCAATGCAGTTTCTGGTCCTACGAGCAAGAGTTGTTTTCTGCTAAGAAGAGTCACTATTGCGCTCCCATTGCCATACACAGTGCAAATAGCACTCGCGTCTGTTCCCAGCAAGTACAGTGTATTGGACTGAAGAGAATCTACTGTTCTTGTCAGTTTCCTAAGCAGAGTTGAACTAGATATGCCCCGTGTGTGTAGGAAGCACAGTTCATTTGTTCTGAGCAAGCTCACTGTTCTGGCCCTATAGGAAACACAGGAGAGTAGAAGAGTGCTGTTTTCTCAAAAGCAGAGTGTGTTTCTTGCAAGGCGAGCTAGCGTTTGTTTCCCAGTCCTAAACGGAGTTGAATCCCATGCAGTTTCTGGTCCTACGAGCAAGAGTTGTTTTCTGCTAAGAAGAGTCACTATTGCGCTCCCATTGCCATACACAGTGCAAATAGCACTCTCGTCTGTTCCCAGCAAGTACAGTGTATTGGACTGAAGAGAAGCTACTGTTCTGGTCAGTTTCCTAAGCAGAGTTGAACTAGATATGCCCCGTGTGTGTAGGAAGAACAGTTCTTTTGTTCTGAGCAAGCTCAATGTTCTGGCCCTATAGGAAACACAGGAGAGTAGAAGAGTGCTCTTTTCTCAAAAGCAGAGTGTGTTTCTTGCAAGGCGAGCTAGCGTTTGTTTCCCAGTCCTAAACGGAGTAGAATCCCATGCAGTTTGTGGTCCTAGAGCAAGAGTTGTTTTCTGCTAAGAAGAGTCACTATTGCGCTCCCATTGCCATACACAGTGCAAATAGCACTCGCATCTGTTCCCAGCAAGTACAGTGTATTGGACTGAAGAGAAGCTACTGTTCTGGTCAGTTTCCTAAGCAGAGTTGTACTAGATATGCCCGTGTGTGTAGGAAGCACAGTTCTTTTGTTCTGAGCAAGCTCACTGTTCTGGCCCTATAGGAAACACAGGAAAATAGAAGAGTGCTGTTTTCTCAAAAGCAGAGTGTGTTTCTTGCAAGGCGAGCTAGTGTTTGTTTCCCAGTCCTAAACGGAGTTGAATCCCATGCAGATTCTGGTCCTACGAGCAAGAGTTGTTTTCTGCTAAGAAGAGTCACTATTGCGCTCCCATTGCCATACACAGTGCAAATAGCACTCGCGTCTGTTCCAAGCAAGTACAGTGTATTGGACTGAAGAGAAGCTACTGTTCTGGTCAGTTTCCTAAGCAGAGTTGAACTAGATATGCCCCGTGTGTGTAGGAAGCACAGTTCTTTTGTTCTGAGCAAGCTCACTGTTCTGGCCCTATAGGAAACACAGGAGAGTAGAAGAGTGCTGTTTTCTCAAAAGCAGAGTATGTTTCTTGCAAGGCGAGCTAGCGTTTGTTTCCCAGTCCTAAACGGAGTAGAATCCCATGCAGTTTCTGGTCCTACGAGCAAGAGTTGTTTTCTGCTAAGAAGAGTCACTATTGCGCTCCCATTGCCATACACAGTGCAAATAGCACTCGCGTCTGTTCCCAGCAAGTACAGTGTATTGGACTGAAGAGAAGCTACTGTTCTTGTCAGTTTCCTAAGCAGAGTTGAACTAGATAGCCCCGTGTGTGTAGGAAGCACAGTTCTTTTGTTCTGAGCAAGCTCACTGTTCTGGCCCTATAGGAAACACAGGAGAGTAGAAGAGTGCTGTTTTCTCAAAAGCAGAGTGTGTTTCTTGCAAGGCGAGCTAGCGTTTGTTTCCCAGTCCTAAACGGAGTTGAATCCCATGCAGTTTCTGGTCCTACGAGCAAGAGTTGTTTTCTGCTAAGAAGAGTCACTATTGCGCTCACATTGCCTTACACAGTGCAAATAGCACTCGCGTCTGTTCCCAGCAAGTACAGTGTATTGGACTGAAGAGAAGCTACTGTTCTTGTCAGTTTCCTAAGCAGAGTTGAACTAGATATGCCCCGTGTGTGTAGGAAGCACAGTTCTTTTGTTCTGAGCAAGCTCACTGTTCTGGCCCTATAGGAAACACAGGAGAGTAGAAGAGTGCTGTTTTCTCAAAAGCAGAGTGTGTTTCTTGCAAGGCGAGCTAGCGTTTGTTTCGCAGTCCTAAATGGAGTTGAATCCCATGCAGATTCTGGTCCTACGAGCAAGTGTTGTTTTCTGCTAAGAAGAGTCACTATTGCGCTCCCATTGCCATACACAGTGCAAATAGCACTCGCGTCTGTTCCCAGCAAGTACAGTGTATTGGACTGAAGAGAAGCTACTGTTCTGGTCAGTTTCCTAAGCAGAGTTGAACTAGATATGCCCCGTGTGTGTAGGAAGCACAGTTCATTTGTTCTGAGCAAGATTACTGTTCTGGCCCTATAGGAAACACAGGAGAGTAGAAGAGTGCTGTTTTCTCAAAAGCAGAGTGTGTTTCTTGCAAGGCGAGCTAGCGTTTGTTTCCCAGTCCTAAACGGAGTTGAATCCCATGCAGTTTCTGGTCCTACGAGCAAGAGTTGTTTTCTGCTAAGAAGAGTCACTATTGCGCTCCCATTGCCATACACAGTGCAAATAGCACTCGCGTCTGTTCCCAGCAAGTACAGTGTATTGGACTGAAGAGAAGCTACTGTTCTGGTCAGTTTTCTAAGTAGAGTTGAACTAGATATGCCCCGTGTGTGTAGGAAGCACAGTTCTTTTGTTCTGAGCAAGCTCACTGTTCTGGCCCTATAGGAAACACAGGAGAGTAGAAGAGTGCTGTTTTCTCAAAAGCAGAGTGTGTTTCTTGCAAGGCGAGCTAGCGTTTGTTTCCCAGTCCTAAACGGAGTTGAATCCCATGCAGATTCTGGTCCTACGAGCAAGAGTTGTTTTCTGCTAAGAAGAGTCACTATTGCGCTCCCATTGCCATACACAGTGCAAATAGCACTCGCGTCTGTTCCCAGCAAGTACAGTGTATTGGACTGAAGAGAAGCTACTGTTCTGGTCAGTTTCCTAAGCAGAGTTGAACTAGATATGCCCCGTGTGTGTAGGAAGCACAGTTCTTTTGTTCTGAGCAAGCTTACTGTTCTGGCCCTATAGGAAACACAGGAGAGTAGAAGAGTGCTGTTTTCTCAAAAGCAGAGTGTGTTTCTTGCAAGGCGAGCTAGCGTTTGTTTCCCAGTCCTAAACGGAGTTGAATCCCATGCAGTTTCTGGTCCTACGAGCAAGAGTTGTTTTCTGCTAAGAAGAGTCACTATTGCGCTCCCATTGCCATACACAGTGCAAATAGCACTCGCGTCTGTTCCCAGCAAGTACAGTGTATTGGACTGAAGAGAAGCTACTGTTCTGGTCAGTTTCCTAAGCAGAGTTGAACTAGATATGCCCCGTGTGTGTAGGAAGCACAGTTCTTTTGTTCTGAGCAAGCTCACTGTTCTGGCCCTATAGGAAACACAGGAGAGTAGAAGAGTGCTGTTTTCTCAAAAGCAGAGTGTGTTTCTTGCAAGGCGAGCTAGCGTTTGTTTCGCAGTCCTAAATGGAGTTGAATCCCATGCAGATTCTGGTCCTACGAGCAAGTGTTGTTTTCTGCTAAGAAGAGTCACTATTGCGCTCCCATTGCCATACACAGTGCAAATAGCACTCGCGTCTGTTCCCAGCAAGTACAGTGTATTGGACTGAAGAGAAGCTACTGTTCTGGTCAGTTTCCTAAGCAGAGTTGAACTAGATATGCCCCGTGTGTGTAGGAAGCACAGTTCTTTTGTTCTGAGCAAGCTCACTGTTCTGGCCCTATAGGAAACACAGGAGAGTAGAAGAGTGCTGTTTTCTCAAAAGCAGAGTGTGTTCCTTGCAAGGCGAGCTAGCGTTTGTTTCCCAGTCCTAAACGGAGTTGAATCCCATGCAGTTTCTGGTCCTACGAGCAAGAGTTGTTTTCTGCTAAGAAGAGTCGCTATTGCGCTCCCATTGCCATCCACAGTGCAAATAGCACTCATGTCTGTTCCCAGCAAGTACAGTGTATTGGACTGAAGAGAAGCTACTGTTCTTGTCAGTTTCCTAAGCAGAGTTGAACTAGATATGCCCCGTGTGTGTAGGAAGCACAGTTCTTTGGTTCTGAGCAAGCTCACTGTTCTGGCACTATAGGAAACACAGGAGAGTAGAGGAGTGCTGTTTTCTCAAAAGCAGAGTGTGTTTCTTGCAAGGCGAGCTAGCGTTTGTTTCCCAGTCCTAAACGGAGTTGATTCCCATGCAGATTCTGGTCCTACGAGCAAGAGTTGTTTTCTGCTAAGAAGAGTCACTATTGCGCTCCCATTGCCATACACAGTGCAAATAGCACTCGCGTCTGTTCCCAGCAAGTACAGTGTATTGGACTGAAGAGAATCTACTGTTCTGGTCAGTTTCCTAAGCAGAGTTGAACTAGATATGCCCCGTGTGTGTAGGAAGCACAGTTCTTTTGTTCTGAGCAAGCTCACTGTTCTGGCCCTATAGGAAACACAGGAGAGTAGAAGAGTGCTGTTTTCTCAAAAGCAGAGTGTGTTTCTTGCTAGGCGAGCTAGCGTTTGTTTCCCAGTACTAAACGGAGTTGAATCCCATGCAGTTTCTGGTCCTACGAGCAAGAGTTGTTTTCTGCTAAGAAGAGTCACTATTGCGCTCCCATTGCCATACACAGTGCAAATAGCACTGGCGTCTGTTCCCTGCAAGTACAGTGTATTGGACTGAAGAGAAGCTACTGTTCTGGTCAGTTTTCTAAGCAGAGTTGAACTAGATATGCCCCGTGTGTGTAGGAAGCACAGTTCTTTTGTTCTGAGCAAGCTCACTGTTCTGGCCCTATAGGAAACACAGGAGAGTAGAAGAGTGCTGTTTTCTCAAAAGCAGAGTGTGTTTCTTGCAAGGCGAGCTAGCGTTTGTTTCCCAGTCCTAAACGGAGTTGAATCCCATGCAGATTCTGGTCCTACGAGCAAGAGTTGTTTTCTGCTAAGAAGAGTCACTATTGAGCTCCCATTGCCATACACAGTGCAAATAGCACTCGCGTCTGTTCCCAGCAAGTACAGTGTATTGGACTGAAGAGAAGCTACTGTTCTTGTCAGTTTCCTCAGCAGAGTTGAACTAGATATGCCCCGTGTGTGTAGGAAGCACAGTTCTTTTGTTCTGAGCAAGCTCACTGTTCTGGCCCTATAGGAAACACAGGAGAGTAGAAGAGTGCTGTTTTCTCAAAAGCAGAGTGTGTTTCTTGCAACGCGAGCTAGCGTTTGTTTCCCAGTCCTAAACGGAGTAGAATCCCATGCAGTTTCTGGTCCTACGAGCAAGAGTTGTTTTCTGCTAAGAAGAGTCACTATTGCGCTCCCATTGCCATACACAGTGCAAATAGCACTCGCGTCTGTTCCCAGCAAGTACAGTGTATTGGACTGAAGAGAAGCTACTGTTCTTGTCAGTTTCCTAAGCAGAGTTGAACTAGATAGCCCCGTGTGTGTAGGAAGCACAGTTCTTTTGTTCTGAGCAAGCTCAATGTTCTGGCCCTATAGGAAACACAGGAGAGTAGAAGAGTGCTGTTTTCTCAAAAGCAGAGTGTGTTTCTTGCAAGGCGAGCTAGCGTTTGTTTCGCAGTCCTAAACGGAGTAGAATCCCATGCAGTTTCTGCTCCTACAAGCAAGAGTTGTTTTCTGCTAAGAAGAGTCACTATTGCGCTCCCATTGCCATACACAGTGCAAATAGCACTCGCGTCTGTTCCCAGCAAGTACAGTGTATTGGACTGAAGAGAAGCTACTGTTCTGGTCAGTTTCCTAAGCAGAGTTGTACTAGATATGCCCGTGTGTGTAGGAAGCACAGTTCTTTTGTTCTGAGCAAGCTCACTGTTCTGGCCCTATAGGAAACACAGGAAAATAGAAGAGTGCTGTTTTCTCAAAAGCAGAGTGTGTTTCTTGCAAGGTGAGCTAGCGTTTGTTTCCCAGTCCTAAACGGAGTAGAATCCCATGCAGTTTCTGGTCCTACGAGCAAGAGTTGTTTTCTGCTAAGAAGAGTCACTATTGCGCTCCCATTGCCATACACAGTGCAAATAGCACTCGCGTCTGTTCCCAGCAAGTACAGTGTATTGGACTGAAGAGAAGCTACTGTTCTTGTCAGTTTCCTAAGCAGAGTTGAACTAGATATGCCCCGTGTGTGTAGGAAGCACAGTTCTTTTGTTCTGAGCAAGCTCACTGTTCTGGCCCTCTAGGAAACACAGGAGAGTAGAAGAGTGCTGTTTTCTCAAAAGCAGAGTGTGTTTCTTGCAAGGCGAGCTAGCGTTTGTTTCCCAGTCCTAAACGGAGTTGAATCCCATGCAGTTTCTGGTCCTACGAGCAAGAGTTGTTTTCTGCTAAGAAGAGTCACTATTGCGCTCCCATTGCCATACACAGTACAAATAGCACTGGCGTCTGTTCCCAGCAAGTACAGTGTATTGGACTGAAGAGAAGCTACTGTTCTGGTCAGTTTCCTAAGCAGAGTTGAACTAGATATGCCCCGTGTGTGTAGGAAGCACAGTTCTTTTGTTCTGAGCAAGCTCACTGTTCTGGCCCTATAGGAAACACAGGAGAGTAGAAGAGTGCTGTTTTCTCAAAAGCAGAGTGTGTTTCTTGCAAGGCGAGCTAGCGTTTGTTTCGCAGTCCTAAATGGAGTTGAATCCCATGCAGATTCTGGTTTTACGAGCAAGAGTTGTTTTCTGCTAAGAAGAGTCACTATTGCGCTCCCATTGCCATACACAGTGCAAATAGCACTCGCGTCTGTTCCCAGCAAGTACAGTGTATTGGACTGAAGAGAAGCTACTGTTCTGGTCAGTTTCCTAAGCAGAGTTGAACTAGATATGCCCCGTGTGTGTAGGAAGCACAGTTCTTTTGTTCTGAGCAAGCTTACTGTTCTGGCCCTATAGGAAACACAGGAGAGTAGAAGAGTGCTGTTTTCTCAAAAGCAGAGTGTGTTTCTTGCAAGGCGAGCTAGCGTTTGTTTCCCAGTCCTAAACGGAGTTGAATCCCATGCAGTTTCTGGTCCTACGAGCAAGAGTTGTTTTCTGCTAAGAAGAGTCACTATTGCGCTCCCATTGCCATACACAGTGCAAATAGCACTCGCGTCTGTTCCCAGCAAGTACAGTGTATTGGACTGAAGAGAAGCTACTGTTCTGGTCAGTTTCCTAAGCAGAGTTGAACTAGATATGCCCCGTGTGTGTAGGAAGCACAGTTCTTTTGTTCTGAGCAAGCTTACTGTTCTGGCCCTATAGGAAACACAGGAGAGTAGAAGAGTGCTGTTTTCTCAAAAGCAGAGTGTGTTTCTTGCAAGGCGAGCTAGCGTTTGTTTCCCAGTCCTAAACGGAGTTGAATCCCATGCAGTTTCTGGTCCTATGAGCAAGAGTTGTTTTCTGCTAAGAAGAGTCACTATTGCGCTCCCATTGCCATACACAGTGCAAATAGCACTCGCGTCTGTTCCCAGCAAGTACAGTGTATTGGACTGAAGAGAAGCTACTGTTCTGGTCAGTTTCCTAAGCAGAGTTGAACTAGATATGGCCCGTGTGTGTAGGAAGCACAGTTCTTTTGTTCTGAGCAAGCTCACTGTTCTGGCCCTATAGGAAACACAGGAGAGTAGAAGAGTGCTGTTTTCTCAAAAGCAGAGTGTGTTCCTTGCAAGGCGAGCTAGCGTTTGTTTCCCAGTCCTAAACGGAGTTGAATCCCATGCAGTTTCTGGTCCTACGAGCAAGAGTTGTTTTCTGCTAAGAAGAGTCGCTATTGCGCTCCCATTGCCATCCACAGTGCAAATAGCACTCATGTCTGTTCCCAGCAAGTACAGTGTATTGGACTGAAGAGAAGCTACTGTTCTGGTCAGTTTTCTAAGCAGAGTTGACCTAGATATGCCCCGTGTGTGTAGGAAGCACAGTTCTTTTGTTCTGAGCAAGCTCACTGTTCTGGCCCTATAGGAAACACAGGAGAGTAGAAGAGTGCTGTTTTCTCAAAAGCAGAGTGTGTTTCTTGCAAGGCGAGCTAGCGTTTGTTTCCCAGTCCTAAACGGAGTTGAATCCCATGCAGATTCTGGTCCTACGAGCAAGAGTTGTTTTCTGCTAAGAAGAGTCGCTATTGCGCTCCCATTGCCATCCACAGTGCAAATAGCACTCATGTCTGTTCCCAGCAAGTACAGTGTATTGGACTGAAGAGAAGCTACTGTTCTTGTCAGTTTCCTAAGCAGAGTTGAACTAGATATGCCCCGTGTGTGTAGGAAGCACAGTTCTTTGGTTCTGAGCAAGCTCACTGTTCTGGCACTATAGGAAACACAGGAGAGTAGAGGAGTGCTGTTTTCTCAAAAGCAGAGTGTGTTTCTTGCAAGGCGAGCTAGCGTTTGTTTCCCAGTCCTAAACGGAGTTGATTCCCATGCAGATTCTGGTCCTACGAGCAAGAGTTGTTTTCTGCTAAGAAGAGTCACTATTGTGCTCCCATTGCCATACACAGTGCAAATAGCACTCGCGTCTGTTCCCAGCAAGTACAGTGTATTGGACTGAAGAGAAGCTACTGTTCTGGTCAGTTTCCTAAGCAGAGTTGAACTAGATATGCCCCGTGTGTGTAGGAAGCACAGTTCTTTTGTTCTGAGCAAGCTCACTGTTCTGGCCCTATAGGAAACACAGGAGAGTAGAAGAGTGCTGTTTTCTCAAAAGCAGAGTGTGTTTCTTGCTAGGCGAGCTAGCGTTTGTTTCCCAGTCCTAAACGGAGTTGAATCCCATGCAGTTTCTGGTCCTACGAGCAAGAGTTGTTTTCTGCTAAGAAGAGTCACTATTGCGCTCCCATTGCCATACACAGTGCAAATAGCACTGGCGTCTGTTCCCTGCAAGTACAGTGTATTGGACTGAAGAGAAGCTACTGTTCTGGTCAGTTTCCTAAGCAGGGTTGAACTAGATATGCCCCATGTGTGTAGGAAGCACACTTCTTTTGTTCTGAGCAAGCTCACTGTTCTGGCCCTATAGGAAACACAGGAGAGTAGAAGAGTGCTGTTTTCTCAAAAGCAGAGTGTGTTTCTTGCAAGGCGAGCTAGCGTTTGTTTCCCAGTCCTAAACGGAGTTGAATCCCATGCAGTTTCTGGTCCTACGAGCAAGAGTTGTTTTCTGCTAAGAAGAGTCACTATTGCGCTCCCATTGCCATACACAGTGCAAATAGCACTCGCGTCTGTTCCCAGCAAGTACAGTGTATTGGACTGAAGAGAAGCTACTGTTCTTGTCAGTTTCCTAAGCAGAGTTGAACTAGATAGCCCCGTGTGTGTAGGAAGCACAGTTCTTTTGTTCTGAGCAAGCTCACTGTTCTGGCCCTATAGGAAACACAGGAGAGTAGAAGAGTGCTGTTTTCTCAAAAGCAGAGTGTGTTTCTTGCAAGGCGAGCTAGCGTTTGTTTCCCAGTCCTAAACGGAGTTGAATCCCATGCAGTTTCTGGTCCTACGAGCAAGAGTTGTTTTCTGCTAAGAAGAGTCACTATTGCGCTCCCATTGCCATACACAGGGCAAATAGCACTCGCGTCTGTTCCCAGCAAGTACAGTGTATTGGACTGAAGAGAAGCTACTGTTCTGGTCAGTTTCCTAAGCAGAGTTGAACTAGATATGCCCCGTGTGTGTAGGAAGCACAGTTCTTTTGTTCTGAGCAAGCTCACTGTTCTGGCCCTATAGGAAACACAGGAGAGTAGAAGAGTGCTGTTTTCTCAAAAGCAGAGTGTGTTTCTTGCAAGGCGAGCTAGCGTTTGTTTCGCAGTCCTAAATGGAGTTGAATCCCATGCAGATTCTGGTCCTACGAGCAAGTGTTGTTTTCTGCTAAGAAGAGTCACTATTGCGCTCCCATTGCCATACACAGTGCAAATAGCACTCGCGTCTGTTCCCAGCAAGTACAGTGTATTGGCCTGAAGAGAAGCTACTGTTCTGGTCAGTTTCCTAAGCAGAGTTGAACTAGATATGCCCCGTGTGTGTAGGAAGCACAGTTCTTTTGTTCTGAGCAAGCTTACTGTTCTGGCCCTATAGGAAACACAGGAGAGTAGAAGAGTGCTGTTTTCTCAAAAGCAGAGTGTGTTTCTTGCAAGGCGAGCTAGCGTTTGTTTCCCAGTCCTAAACGGAGTTGAATCCCATGCAGTTTCTGGTCCTACGAGCAAGAGTTGTTTTCTGCTAAGAAGAGTCACTATTGCGCTCCCATTGCCATACACAGTGCAAATAGCACTCGCGTCTGTTCCCAGCAAGTACAGTGTATTGGACTGAAGAGAAGCTACTGTTCTGGTCAGTTTTCTAAGCAGAGTTGAACTAGATATGCCCCGTGTGTGTAGGAAGCACAGTTCTTTTGTTCTGAGCAAGCTCACTGTTCTGGCCCTATAGGAAACACAGGAGAGTAGAAGAGTGCTGTTTTCTCAAAAGCAGAGTGTGTTTCTTGCAAGGCGAGCTAGCGTTTGTTTCCCAGTCCTAAACGGAGTTGAATCCCATGCAGATTCTGGTCCTACGAGCAAGAGTTGTTTTCTGCTAAGAAGAGTCACTATTGCGCTCCCATTGCCATACACAGTGCAAATAGCACTCGCGTCTGTTCCCAGCAAGTACAGTGTATTGGACTGAAGAGAAGCTACTGTTCTGGTCAGTTTCCTAAGCAGAGTTGAACTAGATATGCCCCGTGTGTGTAGGAAGCACAGTTCTTTTGTTCTGAGCAAGCTTACTGTTCTGGCCCTATAGGAAACACAGGAGAGTAGAAGAGTGCTGTTTTCTCAAAAGCAGAGTGTGTTTCTTGCAAGGCGAGCTAGCGTTTGTTTCCCAGTCCTAAACGGAGTTGAATCCCATGCAGTTTCTGGTCCTACGAGCAAGAGTTGTTTTCTGCTAAGAAGAGTCGCTATTGCGCTCCCATTGCCATCCACAGTGCAAATAGCACTCATGTCTGTTCCCAGCAAGTACAGTGTATTGGACTGAAGAGAAGCTACTGTTCTTGTCAGTTTCCTAAGCAGAGTTGAACTAGATATGCCCCGTGTGTGTAGGAAGCACAGTTCTTTGGTTCTGAGCAAGCTCACTGTTCTGGCACTATAGGAAACACAGGAGAGTAGAGGAGTGCTGTTTTCTCAAAAGCAGAGTGTGTTTCTTGCAAGGCGAGCTAGCGTTTGTTTCCCAGTCCTAAACGGAGTTGATTCCCATGCAGATTCTGGTCCTACGAGCAAGAGTTGTTTTCTGCTAAGAAGAGTCACTATTGCGCTCCCATTGCCATACACAGTGCAAATAGCACTCGCGTCTGTTCCCAGCAAGTACAGTGTATTGGACTGAAGAGAATCTACTGTTCTGGTCAGTTTCCTAAGCAGAGTTGAACTAGATATGCCCCGTGTGTGTAGGAAGCACAGTTCTTTTGTTCTGAGCAAGCTCACTGTTCTGGCCCTATAGGAAACACAGGAGAGTAGAAGAGTGCTGTTTTCTCAAAAGCAGAGTGTGTTTCTTGCTAGGCGAGCTAGCGTTTGTTTCCCAGTACTAAACGGAGTTGAATCCCATGCAGTTTCTGGTCCTACGAGCAAGAGTTGTTTTCTGCTAAGAAGAGTCACTATTGCGCTCCCATTGCCATACACAGTGCAAATAGCACTGGCGTCTGTTCCCTGCAAGTACAGTGTATTGGACTGAAGAGAAGCTACTGTTCTGGTCAGTTTCCTAAGCAGGGTTGAACTAGATATGCCCCATGTGTGTAGGAAGCACACTTCTTTTGTTCTGAGCAAGCTCACTGTTCTGGCCCTATAGGAAACACAGGAGAGTAGAAGAGTGCTGTTTTCTCAAAAGCAGAGTGTGTTTCTTGCAAGGCGAGCTAGCGTTTGTTTCCCAGTCCTAAACGGAGTAGAATCCCATGCAGTTTGTGGTCCTAGAGCAAGAGTTGTTTTCTGCTAAGAAGAGTCACTATTGCGCTCCCATTGCCATACACAGTGCAAATAGCACTCGCGTCTGTTCCCAGCAAGTACAGTGTATTGGACTGAAGAGAAGCTACTGTTCTTGTCAGTTTCCTAAGCAGAGTTGAACTAGATATGCCCCGTGTGTGTAGGAAGCACAGTTCTTTTGTTCTGAGCAAGCTCACTGTTCTGGCCCTATAGGAAACACAGGAGAGTAGAAGAGTGCTGTTTTCTCAAAAGCAGAGTGTGTTTCTTGCAAGGCGAGCTAGCGTTTGTTTCCCAGTCCTAAACGGAGTTGAATCCCATGCAGATTCTGGTCCTACGAGCAAGAGTTGTTTTCTGCTAAGAAGAGTCACTATTGCGCTCCCATTGCCATACACAGTGCAAATAGCACTCGCGTCTGTTCCCAGCAAGTACAGTGTATTGGACTGAAGAGAAGCTACTGTTCTGGTCAGTTTCCTAAGCAGAGTTGAACTAGATATGCCCCGTGTGTGTAGGAAGCACAGTTCTTTTGTTCTGAGCAAGCTCACTGTTCTGGCCCTATAGGAAACACAGGAGAGTAGAAGAGTGCTGTTTTCTCAAAAGCAGAGTGTGTTCCTTGCAAGGCGAGCTAGCGTTTGTTTCCCAGTCCTAAACGGAGTTGAATCCCATGCAGTTTCTGGTCCTACGAGCAAGAGTTGTTTTCTGCTAAGAAGAGTCGCTATTGCGCTCCCATTGCCATCCACAGTGCAAATAGCACTCATGTCTGTTCCCAGCAAGTACAGTGTATTGGACTGAAGAGAAGCTACTGTTCTGGTCAGTTTTCTAAGCAGAGTTGACCTAGATATGCCCCGTGTGTGTAGGAAGCACAGTTCTTTTGTTCTGAGCAAGCTCACTGTTCTGGCCCTATAGGAAACACAGGAGAGTAGAAGAGTGCTGTTTTCTCAAAAGCAGAGTGTGTTTCTTGCAAGGCGAGCTAGCGTTTGTTTCCCAGTCCTAAACGGAGTTGAATCCCATGCAGATTCTGGTCCTACGAGCAAGAGTTGTTTTCTGCTAAGAAGAGTCGCTATTGCGCTCCCATTGCCATCCACAGTGCAAATAGCACTCATGTCTGTTCCCAGCAAGTACAGTGTATTGGACTGAAGAGAAGCTACTGTTCTTGTCAGTTTCCTAAGCAGAGTTGAACTAGATATGCCCCGTGTGTGTAGGAAGCACAGTTCTTTGGTTCTGAGCAAGCTCACTGTTCTGGCACTATAGGAAACACAGGAGAGTAGAGGAGTGCTGTTTTCTCAAAAGCAGAGTGTGTTTCTTGCAAGGCGAGCTAGCGTTTGTTTCCCAGTCCTAAACGGAGTTGATTCCCATGCAGATTCTGGTCCTACGAGCAAGAGTTGTTTTCTGCTAAGAAGAGTCACTATTGTGCTCCCATTGCCATACACAGTGCAAATAGCACTCGCGTCTGTTCCCAGCAAGTACAGTGTATTGGACTGAAGAGAAGCTACTGTTCTGGTCAGTTTCCTAAGCAGAGTTGAACTAGATATGCCCCGTGTGTGTAGGAAGCACAGTTCTTTTGTTCTGAGCAAGCTCACTGTTCTGGCCCTATAGGAAACACAGGAGAGTAGAAGAGTGCTGTTTTCTCAAAAGCAGAGTGTGTTTCTTGCTAGGCGAGCTAGCGTTTGTTTCCCAGTCCTAAACGGAGTTGAATCCCATGCAGTTTCTGGTCCTACGAGCAAGAGTTGTTTTCTGCTAAGAAGAGTCACTATTGCGCTCCCATTGCCATACACAGTGCAAATAGCACTGGCGTCTGTTCCCTGCAAGTACAGTGTATTGGACTGAAGAGAAGCTACTGTTCTGGTCAGTTTCCTAAGCAGGGTTGAACTAGATATGCCCCATGTGTGTAGGAAGCACACTTCTTTTGTTCTGAGCAAGCTCACTGTTCTGGCCCTATAGGAAACACAGGAGAGTAGAAGAGTGCTGTTTTCTCAAAAGCAGAGTGTGTTTCTTGCAAGGCGAGCTAGCGTTTGTTTCCCAGTCCTAAACGGAGTTGAATCCCATGCAGTTTCTGGTCCTACGAGCAAGAGTTGTTTTCTGCTAAGAAGAGTCACTATTGCGCTCCCATTGCCATACACAGTGCAAATAGCACTCGCGTCTGTTCCCAGCAAGTACAGTGTATTGGACTGAAGAGAAGCTACTGTTCTTGTCAGTTTCCTAAGCAGAGTTGAACTAGATAGCCCCGTGTGTGTAGGAAGCACAGTTCTTTTGTTCTGAGCAAGCTCACTGTTCTGGCCCTATAGGAAACACAGGAGAGTAGAAGAGTGCTGTTTTCTCAAAAGCAGAGTGTGTTTCTTGCAAGGCGAGCTAGCGTTTGTTTCCCAGTCCTAAACGGAGTTGAATCCCATGCAGTTTCTGGTCCTACGAGCAAGAGTTGTTTTCTGCTAAGAAGAGTCACTATTGCGCTCCCATTGCCATACACAGGGCAAATAGCACTCGCGTCTGTTCCAGCAAGTACAGTGTATTGGACTGAAGAGAAGCTACTGTTCTGGTCAGTTTCCTAAGCAGAGTTGAACTAGATATGCCCCGTGTGTGTAGGAAGCACAGTTCTTTTGTTCTGAGCAAGCTCACTGTTCTGGCCCTATAGGAAACACAGGAGAGTAGAAGAGTGCTGTTTTCTCAAAAGCAGAGTGTGTTTCTTGCAAGGCGAGCTAGCGTTTGTTTCGCAGTCCTAAATGGAGTTGAATCCCATGCAGATTCTGGTCCTACGAGCAAGTGTTGTTTTCTGCTAAGAAGAGTCACTATTGCGCTCCCATTGCCATACACAGTGCAAATAGCACTCGCGTCTGTTCCCAGCAAGTACAGTGTATTGGCCTGAAGAGAAGCTACTGTTCTGGTCAGTTTCCTAAGCAGAGTTGAACTAGATATGCCCCGTGTGTGTAGGAAGCACAGTTCTTTTGTTCTGAGCAAGCTTACTGTTCTGGCCCTATAGGAAACACAGGAGAGTAGAAGAGTGCTGTTTTCTCAAAAGCAGAGTGTGTTTCTTGCAAGGCGAGCTAGCGTTTGTTTCCCAGTCCTAAACGGAGTTGAATCCCATGCAGTTTCTGGTCCTACGAGCAAGAGTTGTTTTCTGCTAAGAAGAGTCACTATTGCGCTCCCATTGCCATACACAGTGCAAATAGCACTCGCGTCTGTTCCCAGCAAGTACAGTGTATTGGACTGAAGAGAAGCTACTGTTCTGGTCAGTTTTCTAAGCAGAGTTGAACTAGATATGCCCCGTGTGTGTAGGAAGCACAGTTCTTTTGTTCTGAGCAAGCTCACTGTTCTGGCCCTATAGGAAACACAGGAGAGTAGAAGAGTGCTGTTTTCTCAAAAGCAGAGTGTGTTTCTTGCAAGGCGAGCTAGCGTTTGTTTCCCAGTCCTAAACGGAGTTGAATCCCATGCAGATTCTGGTCCTACGAGCAAGAGTTGTTTTCTGCTAAGAAGAGTCACTATTGCGCTCCCATTGC